>NW_028169377.1:2500-10604 GCF_963971535.1 Notolepis coatsorum | reverse complement strand
CTTAGTACCATCGCTATAGTTCCCTAAAGAACCAGGTTGTATAGTTGCTTCTGCGTACCAGAGATTGGACATTCAGTGTTGATTTGCCTACGAATACTCATTTGCCTTACAAGTGCATTCAAATCATAAATGTAATTAAGTGAATGTTGTATATACCTTTTGCTATATAAACCTTCGACTGTTATATTTGTGTGGACCTGATTTCATATGTGGGAAAGTGTTCATCATACTTAGATATCGTGTACTGTATGGCCAGAAGTTAAAGTACATCAAGCGGTAGTGGTTTAATGATACCATACTTATCAATACAGTCAGGGAATTGTACCCCTCAGTTACAACTACTATACTACTACCTGTCTATACTACTACCTGTCTATACTACTACCTAATGCCCTCAGGCCGTCGATACAGAGCTTCGTCACTGAACAAAAGGGGCTTAGGTAGCTTCGTGCCAACCTCCATCAGACTGCTGAACACCTAGGTCTGGTGCAGGCCGGACTGCCCCCCCCCCCCCCCCCCCCCCGCAAGGACTTTCGACTACTTAAAATAGACTCCCCCTCCCACCTGATGGACATATACTATGTCCTGTACTACTATTATTTATATTTATATACATACAGAACTGCTCCACATGTTTTTTAATATATCATGCTTTAAGTACTGTAGTTTTAATGTAGTTGGTGTTATTTTATAGTAGTTAAAATTTAAATTTTTTATATATATATATATATATATTATATATATATATATATATATATATATATATATATATATATATATATACACCACGACACCACCACTGTAAGACAAACATACAGTCACAATACATAGACACTCACCACCATATATATATGTGGTGAGTGTCTATGTATTGTGACTGTATGTTTGTCTTACCACTGCACAAATGAAGTTCCGAAAGGAAAATAAAGTAATTTGAAGTTGATGTGAAGTGAAGTATACAGTATACTACTACTGTACTACTACCTGTATATACTACTACCTGTCTATACTACTACCTGTATATATACTACTACTATACTAATACCTGTCTATACTACTACTACTACTGACCCCCCTGCTGTACTCACTATACACACACGATTGTGTGGCCAAGTTCAGCTCCAACTCCATAGTGAAGTTTGCGGACGACACAGTGGTGTGGGCTGATCTCTGACAACGACGAGAAGGCCTACGGAGGAGGTTGCACATCGCTGCGGGCATGACCCCCTGCATTTCACTGTATGCTTGTATGCCGTGACAAATAAAACTCTTGACTATACTACTACCTGTCTATACTACTACCTGTCATACTACTACCTGTCTATACTACTACCTGTCTATACTACTACCTGTCTATACTACTACCTGTATACTACTACCTGTCTATATACTACCTGTCTATACTACTACCTGTCTATACTACTACCTGTCTATACTACTACCTGTCTATACTACTACCTGTATACTACTACTGTCTATATTACTACCTGTCTATACTACTACCTGTATATACTACTACCTGTCTATATTACTACCTGTCTATACTACTACCTGTATACTACTACCTGTCTATATTACTACCTGTCTATACTACTACTATACTACTATCTGTCCATACTACTACCTGTTTACTACTACCTGTCTATACTACTACCTGTCTATACTACTACTATACTACTATCTGTCCATACTACTACCTGTATACTACTACCTGTCTATACTACTACTATACTACTATCTGTCCATACTACTACCTGTATACTACTACCTGTCTATACTACTACCTGTCTATATTACTACCTGTCTATACTACTACCTGTATACTACTACCTGTCTATATTACTACCTGTCTATACTACTACTATACTACTACTGTCCATACTACTACCTGTATACTACTACCTGTCTATACTACTACCTGTCTATACTACTACCTGTCTATACTACTACTATACTACTACCTGTCTATACTACTACCTGTCTATACTACTACCTGTCTATACTACTACCTGGCTATACTACTACCTGTATATACTACTACCTGTAATACTACTACTATACTACTACCTGTCTATACTACTACCTGTATATACTACTACCTGTCTATACTACTACCTGTATATACTACTACTATACTACTACCTGTCTATACTACTACCTGTATATACTACTACCTGTCTATACTACTACCTGTATATACTACTACCTGTCTATACTACTACCTGTATATACTACTACCTGTCTATACTACTACTATACTACTACCTGTCTATACAGAGAGAGAGAGAGAGAGAGAGAGAGAGAGAGAGAGAGAGAGAGAGAGAGAGAGAGAGAGAGAGAGAGAGAGAGAGAGAGAGAGAGAGAGAGAGTTAGAGAGTTTGGAGAGAGAGAGTTTGGAGAGAGAGAGAGAGAGAGAGAGAAAATCAGGTGGACATATCTCTCATCTGTGATACTGAGTTACTGTGTGACCTTTGCCGTAATGCTCTCGACCGGGGGAGACAGTGACAGTGAGCGAAAGAGAGAAGTCATGGGAGAATCATGAAGATATTTCCTTTGGCCCACATGGGTGTGTGTTGGTTCTGCTGGACGGTTCAGCGAGGCTCTGTGTTCTCTCCTGTTCGCCTCACAACACGGCCCGTAAATCTCCTCCGTTTAAGTACCGGCACTAAAACCCACTCTGATGAAAGAGCTGGAGGACATCCATGTACCAGCAGCCGAGAGGGAGGATCACCCTTATTACAGACGGATCTGCTCCCCAGGCCTTCAGCCAGGGTGTGCAGTGAGGTCAGCTCCCCAGGCCTTCATCCAGGGTGTGTAGTGAGGTCAGCTCCCCAGGCCTTCATCCAGGGTGTGCAGTGAGGTCAGCTCCCCAGGCCTTCATCCAGGGTGTTCAGTGAGGTCTGCTCCCCAGGCCCAGGCCTTCATCCAGGGTGTTCAGTGAGGTCTGCTCCCCAGGCCTTCAGCCAGGGTGTGTAGTGAGGTCTGCTCTCAGGCCTTCATCCAGGGTGTTCAGTGAGGTCTGCTCCCCAGGCCTTCATCCAGGGTGTTCAGTGAGGTCTGCTCCCCAGGCCTTCATCCAGGGTGTTCAGTGAGGTCTGCTCCCCAGGCCTTCATCCAGGGTGTTCAGTGAGGTCTGCTCCCCAGGCCTTCATCCAGTGTGTGCAGTGAGGTCTGCTCCCCAGGCCTTCATCCAGGCCTTCATCCAGGGTGTGCAGTGAGGTCTGCTCCCCAGGCCTTCATCCTGGCCTTCATCCAGGTGTGTAGTGAGGTCTGCTCCCCAGGCCTTCATCCTGGCCTTCATCCAGGGTGTTCAGTGAGGTCTGCTCCCAGGCCCAGGCCTTCATCCAGGGTGTTCAGTGAGGTCTGCTCCCCAGGTCCAGGCCTTCATCCAGGGTGTTCAGTGAGGTCTGCTCCCCAAGCCCAGGCCTTCATCCAGGGTGTGTAGTGAGGTCTGCTCCCCAGGCCCAGGCCTTCATCCAGGGTGTGTAGTGAGGTCTGCTCTCAGGCCTTCATCCAGGCCTTCATCCAGGGTGTGTAGTGAGGTCTGCTCCCAGGCCTTCAGCCAGGGTGTGGAGTGAGTTCTGCTCCCAGGTCCAGGCCTTCATCCTGGCCTTCATCCAGGGTGTTCAGTGAGGTCTGCTCCCAGGCCCAGGCCTTCATCCAGGGTGTTCAGTGAGGTCTGCTCCCAGGCCTTCATCCAGGCCTTCATCCAGGGTGTTCAGTGAGGTCTGCTCCCAGGTTTTCATCCAGGCCTTCATCCAGGGTGTATAGTGAGGTCTGCTCCCCAGGCTTTCATCCAGGTGTGCAGTGAGGTCTGCTCCCAGGCCTTCATCCAGGGTGTGTAGTGAGGTCTGCTCCCCAGGCCCAGGCCTTCATCCAGGGTGTGTAGTGAGGTCTGCTCCCCAGGCCTTCAACCAGGGTGTGTAGTGAGGTCTGCTCCCCAGGCCTTCATCCAGGGTGTTCAGTGAGGTCTGCTCCCCAGGCCCAGGCCTTCATCCAGGGTGTGGAGTGAGGTCTGCTCCCCAGGCCCAGGCCTTCAACCAGGGTGTTCAGTGAGGTCTGCTCTCCAGGCCTTCATCCAGGGTGTTCAGTGAGGTCTGCTCCCCAGGCCTTCATCCAGGGTGTTCAGTGAGGTCTGCTCCCAGGCCCAGGCCTTCATCCAGGGTGTTCAGTGAGGTCTGCTCCCAGGCCTTCATCCTGGCCTTCATCCAGGTGTGTAGTGAGGTCTGCTCCCAGGCCTTCATCCAGGCCTTCATCCAGGGTGTGGAGTGAGGTCTGCTCCCCAGGCCTTCATCCAGGGTGTGGAGTGAGGTCTGCTCCCAGGCCCAGGCCTTCATCCAGGGTGTGCAGTGAAGTCTGCTCCCAGGCCCAGGCCTTCATCCAGGGTGTGTAGTGAGGTCTGCTCCCCAGGCCTTCATCCAGGTCTTCATCCAGGGTGTGGAGTGAGGTCTGCTCCCAGGCCTTCATCCAGGCCTTCAGCCAGGGTGTGGAGTGAGGTCTGCTCCCAGGCCCAGGCCTTCATCCTGGCCTTCATCCAGGGTGAGCAGTGAGGTCTGCTCCCAGGCCTTCATCCAGGGTGTGTAGTGAGGTCTGCTCCCAGGCCTTCATCCAGGGTGTGTAGTGAGGTCTGCTCCCAGGCCTTCAGCCAGGGTGTGGAGTGAGAGAGCAGTGAGAGTGCAGATATGAGCCAAAAATTTGCCAGAGAGGCGGCTGGGTAACGCAGTGGAGAATGCACTCGCCTACCACCACAGAGACTCTGGGATCGAATCCAGCTGTCAGCGGTACCTCCGGCTTGATCAGTCGTCCCTACGAACATAATTGGCAGTTTTAGCGGGTGGGAAGCTGGCGGGGTGTGTGTCCTGGTTGTTGTAAACAGCGACTCCTACTGGTCGGTCGGGGCACCTGTTCAGCCGGGAGGGGATCTGGGGGGATAATAGCGTGAACCTCTGCACGCGTTACATTCCCCCAATGAGAGTCCTCGCTGTCAGGTGAAAAGAAGTGGTATCGGAGGAGGCATGTGGTAGTTCTACACCCTCCCTAGGCAAACAGTGGGGCAATGTGCGCAACGACCTGGAAGGGAATTGGCATAACGACTAAATTGGGATGGGAGCAATATACAGAAAAAGTGAGGGGAAAAAGAGAATAAATAAAAAAATGTTATTAGCCAAATACCAGCCAGAGATCAGCAGAGAGTATGATTACTCCATCACAAGTTTCACTTTAGCTTTCAGTTTGATTACTCCATCACAAGTTTCACTTTAGCTTTCAGTTTGATTACTCCATCACAGGTTTCACTTTAGCAGACAGTTTGATTACTCCATCACAAGTTTCACTTTAGCTCATACAGTATGATTACTTCATCACAAGTTTCACTTTAGCTTCCAGTTTGATTACTTCATCACAAGTTTCACTTTAGCGTACAGTTTGATTACTCCATCAGAAGTTTCACTTTAGCTTTCAGTTTGATTACTCCATCACAAGTTTCACTTTAGCGTACAGTTTGATTACTCCATCACAAGTTTCACTTTAGCTTTCAGTTTGATTACTCCATCACATGTTTCACTTTAGCTTTCAGTTTGATTACTCATCACAGGTTTCACTTTAGCTTTCAGTTTGATTACTCCATCACAAGTTTTACTTTAGCATACAGTATGATTACTCCATCACAAGTTTCACTTTTACTTTAAGTTTGATTACTCCATCTCAAGTTTCACTTTAGCGTACAGTATGATTACTCCATCACAGGTTTCACTTTAGCTTTCAGTTTGATAACTCCATCACAGGTTTCACTTTAGCTTTCAGTTTGATTACTCCATCATTAAGTTTCACTTTAGCATACAGTATGATTACTCCATCACAAGTTTCACTTTAGCGTACAGTTTCCCACAGCCCTATGTTCGCTCAGCCCTATGTTCCCTCAGCCCTATGTTCCCACAGCCCTATGTTCCCTCAGCCCTATGTTCCCACAGTCCTATGTTCCCTCAGCCCTATGTTCCCTCAGCCCTATGTTCCCACAGCCCTATGTTCCCACATCCCTATGTTCCCTCAGCCCTATGTTCCATCAGTCCTATGTTCCCACAGCCCTATGTTCCCACATTTCTAAGATTTCTCTCAAAATGAAGCCCTATGTTCCCATGGCCCAATGGTCCCAGACGAACCCTCTACTACCAGAGGACAATTGGATAATAGGTTGGGTGTAATTGGTTATCAAATTAAGAGAAAGGGGAATAAATGTGGGAACATAAGTCGGAACATGGGGCTGTGGGAACATAGGGCTGAGGGAACATAGGGCTGTCGGAACATGGGAACATAGGGCTGTATGAACATAGGGCTGTGGGAACATAGGGCTGTAGGAACATAGGGCTGTGGGAACATAGGGCTGTAGGAACATAGGGCTGTGGGAACATAAGGCTGGGGGAACATAGGACTGTAGGAACATAGGGCTGTGGGAACATAGGGCTGTGGGAACATAGGGCTATAGGAACATAGGACTGTGGGAACATAGGGCTGGGGGAACATAGGGCTGTAGGAACATAGGACTGTGGGAACATAGGGCAGAGGGAACATAGGGCTGTAGGAACATAGGGCTGTGGGAACATAGGGCTGTAGGAACATAGGACTGTGGGAACATAGGGCATAGGGAACATAGGGCAGAGGGAACATAGGGCTGTAGGAACATAGGGCTGAGGGAACATAGGGCTGGGGGAACATAGGGCTGTAGGAACATAGGGCTGAGGCAACATAGGGCTGGGGGAACATACTGTAGGGCAGAGGGAACATAGGGCAGAGGGAACATAGGGCTGTAGGAACATAGGGCTGAGGGAACATAGGGCTGGGGGAACATAGGGCTGTAGGAACATAGGGCTGTAGGAACATAGGGCTGAGGGAACATAGGGCAGAGGGAACATAGGGCTGTAGGAACATAGGGCTGTAGGAACATAGGGCTGAGGGAACATAGGGCTGGGGGAACATAGGGCTGTAGGAACATAGGGTTGTAGGAACATAGGCACGCTCTCCTCCCCAGGCCATCAGAGTCTTGAACACTGAACTCTCCACACACAAGCACACATGAGCACACACACAACACACACACACTGTATACACTCACACACTAACAGACACTTTAGCACGAACACACACACACTGCACACGCACACGCACACACTCAACGGTCACTTTACACAATGAAAAGGTCACTTACATTTTTTTTAAATAAAAAATAAAAAGTTTAAAAATTTTAAATTTTAAATTTTAAAATTTAAAATTTAAAATTAAAAATGAAGGGGAGTGGTTCTTGTATAGTAAATAGATGGATATAGCAAGATAGCATAAGGATATATAGTATAACTGTATATTGTATAGTATAGTAGTGTACATAAGACCCAGTGCCTCATCCGTAGCTAACAGTGTATCGCAGGACCTTAGCATGTCTTTACCATGCTTTTTGTAAACTTTATGTACATTGTACCTGTTATGTCTCATTCTATGTCTTATTCTTATTTTTATTACTTGTATTATTGCACAATCGCTGCGGGCATGACCACCGATATTTCACTGTATGCTTGTATGCAGTGACAAATAAAACTCTTGACTTGAACTCTTGACTTGACTTGACTCTTTGTGCATCATGTTAGAATACAGAGTACTGAGAACGAAGAGGTTAATCTCCAGAAATGTCTTGGAAAACCACTGCATTGTTGAGTGTGGGAGAGACAGATAGAAGCCCAGTCTATGAGTTAGCTAGTTAACTAACCACTTTCTCATCTTTGAGCTAGTATGAAACCAGAACACAGACGTCTCATATACTGTACAAACCAGTCATGTGGTCTAATATGAATGAATGAATGGTTCTAGTCTTTTTTTCTTTTTTTTTTACAATGTTACAAATGTTTCGTAGTATTTAGTTTACATTTTTTATAAATTTTTTTATGAAACTACTGTATATTTGTATGTCTCTAAATGTTTTGATTAATTGAAAATGGAGGACCCTTATGTAAAAAAGCCGAAAGTCTTTTTCTGGTCTTCATCCTCCAGTCTTAGCACTGTTGTTGTATTGAGCTGTACTGTATTGTACCCATTTCGCAATCTGTTAATAAAGTTTTCA
>NW_028169378.1:25222-61216 GCF_963971535.1 Notolepis coatsorum | reverse complement strand
AAACTGGACCATCATAGTCCTCGGCAGCCTGAACTTCCTCAGCTGACGTAGGAAGAACATCCTCTTCCGGGCCTTTTTGTTGAGAGTTCAGTTCCCATTTTAGGTCCCGGGAGAGTGTCATGCCGAGGAAGCGGCAGGACTCCACAGAGGCCACCGGGGTGCCTCCCAGAATGATCGGGGTGGGGGGGGGGCTGCCTTCCGCCTGAAGTCCACTACCATCTCCACTGTTTTCTGGGCGTTGAGGTCCAGGTTGTTGCAGCTGCACCAGCTCTGCAGCCTCTCGATCTCCCTCCTGTAGACAGACTCATCCCCCCTGGATATGAGACCCACCCACCAGGGTGGTATCGTCCGCAAACTTCAGGAGTTTGACCGAGGGGTGCACCGTGCAGAGAGTGTCTTGGTCTGATTTGGTCTGCTTTGGCCTGTCTTGGTCTGCTTTGGTCTGCTTTGTTCTGATCACAGACACAGTGTTAGACTCGCTAGACGCAACACTGAACGGCACAGGAAGTCCTTCATTCTGACGGCCATCAGACTGTATAACGCATCACTGTGCCTCACTGCCTCACTGAGCACAGAGTGACAGTACAAACTCTGGTAATCTTCCTAGACTTTTGACCTTTGACCCATGCCTTTGTACGCTCACATCGACACTTTACATTTTCTTTTGTACATTACTGTACATTTACTGTATATGACTGTATATCTTTGGCTGTATATTTTAGAATGTATACATATTCAGAATATTCAGTTTAGCTGAGTCGCTAGATTGTCATCCTCCATCTTAGTTGAATGGGAGGTGAGTGACACTGGTATGGCCTACCAAAATGTATCTGTCACATATTATGTAACATAACCTAATTAAGCCCAAGTCAATCATTTCTGAAAACAGTGGGGAACTGAATGCACAATATAATCTCTTTCTCTCTCTCTCTCTCTCTCTCTCCTCTCTCTCTCTCTCTCTCTCCTCTCTCTCTCTCTCTCTCTCTCTCTCTCTCTCTCTCTCTTCTCTCTCTCTCTCTCTCTCTCTCTCTCTCTCTCTCTCTCTCTCTCTCGTCTCTCTCTCTCTCTCTCTCTCTCTCCTCTCTCTCTCCTCTCTCTCTCTCTCTCTCTCTCTCTCTCTCTCTCTCTCTCTCTCTCTCTCTCTCTCTCCCTCTCTCTCTCTCTCTCTCTCTCTCTCTCTCTCTCTCTCTCTCTCTCTCTCTCTCTCTCTCTCTATCACTCTCTGTATCTATCTCACTCCGTGTCTCCCTCTCTAATTAGTACCTTTTACTGCAATCAATGCACCATTAAGCTTAATCAATTGATTGACCATGGCAATAAAAGCTGAAGGCACTAGACCTTGCAGTCTCTCTCTTTCTCTCTCTCTCTCTCTCTCTCTCTCTCTCTCTCTCTCTCTCTCTCTCTCTCTCTCTCTCTCTCTCTCTCTCTCCTCTCTCTCTCTCTCTCTCTCTCTCTCTCTCTCTCTCTCTCTCTCTCTCTATCTCTCTCTCTCATACTCACTCTCTCACTCACCCCCCCTCTCTCTCAGTTCAATTCAATGAGCCTTATTTCAGAAGCAAGTTTAGAGTTTCTGTTGGCAAGGTGAAGAATCAAATTTAGATGATGTTAGTAATTCCTTGTGTCAGTGGGCGTGTGTGTACAGTATGTCTCTCTCTCAATCAGATCAATGAGCTGGATTAGTATTATGTTTTGATATTGTTGCTAAAGCAGAGAGTCATGTACACCAACAACAAAACACCAATAAATACTATTAAAAAAAGAGTCAATCATAAATTACATAAGATGGACACATTTTAAATAAATAACAAATATCCTCTTCTGCACTGGAAGCAAATAATTCTCTCTCTCTCTCTCTCTCTCTCTCTCTCTCTCTCTCTCTCTCTCTCTCTCTCTCTCTCTCTCTCTCTCTCTCTCTCTCTCGTTGAGAACAGTGTCTGCTGAAGACGTCTCCACTATGGAGATAATAATAATAATAATAATAATAACTTTATTTGTATAGCACTTTTCATACAGAGGTTGCAGTTCAAAGTGCTTCACAACAGTAAAAAAGACAGGCATAAGCGAGCATAAAAAGATAGACAGGTAGAATCAGATAGACAGGTAGAATCACAGTGTTTCACATTAGGATCTAGCATCCCAATAGGCTCTCCGCTTACAGTTTTCAGTAACACAAATAGTAAAAATAGTTTAAAATTATTCAGTTTAAAAATAGTCAAAAAATTATAAAATAGAACGGACATAAAAAATACAGGCATGAGCGAGCATAGCAAGATATGGCAAATCACAGTGTTTCACATTAGGATCTAGCATCCTAATAGGCTCTCTATTCAGTAATACTCCTGTAATTCATGAACAAATAATCACAGTGTTTCACATTTGGATCTAGCAAATAATAAGAATAGTTTAAAATGATTCAGTTTAAAAATAGTCATCAGTAAGAAGTAAAAAGTGCAATAACCGACACATGAATTTGATAGGCAGTGTATAAGAGTAGGCAGGGTAAGAATAGTGCAGGTAAATACAAGTTGTGTCAGGATATCCCTGATGTTTCCTCTTGCCACTAGGTGGTAGCAGATATCTATCAGTGAAATGCCTGAGCAAAGAGATAGGTTTTAAGCTGTCTTTTAAAGATGTCTAGCGAGTTGGCTTCCCTGATGTTTTGGGGTAGTTTGTTCCATAGTTTTGGGGCATAGTTGATAAAGGCTGCATTACCGATCCTCTTTTGACTGCTTCTGGGAGCCTCT
Organism: Notolepis coatsorum; assembly: GCF_963971535.1. Classification (NCBI taxonomy): domain Eukaryota; kingdom Metazoa; phylum Chordata; class Actinopteri; order Aulopiformes; family Paralepididae; genus Notolepis; species Notolepis coatsorum. The sequence continues at coordinate 58,472 of NW_028169378.1, read as the reverse complement.
AGTAGTCCAGCAGCTGATGATCGCAGTGTTCTTGCTGGTGTGTAATTTATTAGAGTGTTGGCGATGTAGCTATGTCCCTGTCCATTTAGAGCTTTGTATGTAAGGAGAAGGACCTTAAAGTCAATTCTAAATGTTACAGGAAGCCAGTGTAAAGCGGCTAAGACTGGACTAATGTGCTCTCTCCTTTTGGTTCTAGTTAGCAGTCGGGCTGCAGAGTTTTGGATTAGCTGAAGCCTCTCTGTGGTTTTCTTAGGGAGACCTGTGAAAAGTGCATTACAGTAGTCTAACCGGCTAGATATGAATGCATGAATTAGCTTCTCAGCATCGTTCTGATTAATAAATGGTCGTACTTTTGCTATATTTCTGAGATGGAAGAACGATGTTTTCGTCACTTTGCTAATATGAGAATTGAAGTTCAGTTCTGAATCTATGATAACCCCAAGACTAGTGACCTCAGATTTGATCCAAGGGGTTAGTCCCCCCAGGTTCTTTATTAATGTTTCTTTTTTAGTTTTGGAGCCGATAATTAGAATTTCAGTTTTGTTCTCGTTTAGTTTCAGGAAGTTCTTACTCATCCATTTATTTATTGCCAGTAAGGAGTCTGTAATGGAGCTAATCGCTGTATCATTTGGTTCAGCAGATATGTACAGTTGTGTATCATCCGCATAGCTATGGAAATCTACATTATGTTCTCTGATGATATCACCCAGCGGTAACATGTAAAGGGAGAAGAGTAAAGGACCTAAGCAACTCCCTTGTGCAACTCCATAGTTGTTGTCGTATATATCAGACATGTGATCTCCTAGTTTAACATAGAATGTCCTCCCTCTGATGTATGTTTTAAACCAGCCCAGCACATGTTCTGAGAAACCGACATGGTTTTCAAGACGATCGATTAGAATATCGTGATCGATTGTATCAAATGCTGCACTGAGATCTAACAGGATAAGGATGGAGATCTTATTCTCGTCAGAGTTTAGTCTGAGGTCACTGATTATTTTGGTGAGGGCAGTTTCAGTGCTATGATATTTTCTGAATCCTGACTGAAATTCTTCTAAGATGTTGTTTTCTTCAAGAAAGGAATTTATTTGAACTGAAACTATCTTTTCAAGTATTTTACTAATGAATGGTAGGTTGGATATTGGATGATAATTTGCCATTTCATAACTATCCAAGTTAGGTTTTTTTAGTAATGGCTTTACAACTGCTGTTTTAAAGGCATCCGGGAAAATACCAGTCCTAAGGGAAGTGTTTATGATATCTAGCACAGGGCTTGAAACACTATTAAATACCCGTTTGAAGAAAGCTGTAGGTATAGGGTCAATGTCTGAGGTGGAGGAGTTACATTCTGAGACAGTTTTGCAGAGTACATCTAATGTGATGCATGTGAAACTTCTCATGGTTACATTGCACGGTTTGCCGCAATCAGCTTTATTTCCATCATGAGTAATGCTGGCCCTGATCAAGGTTATTTTGTTGTTAAAGAATAGTGCAAGTTCTTCACACTTAACCGTTGATGACTGAGGAGGTGTAGGGGCAGTGTTGAGTAGTACATTAATAGTGGAAAAGAGGATTCTGGAGTTTCCAGCATTTTTTTTTTTTTTTTATATTTTTTTTATTATTGCAAAACAAAAATTATTAAAAGTCAGTACTCAACACATAATGCATAATGAAACTAACAGTCAAGGTGGTTAAAATTACATGCAAGTACAGAAACAAGACTATAAAGAAAAAAGTCTATAATAATATTTTAACCGTATACAGTGTATATCCAGCGAAATTAACAATTATACAAATGCTTATATAGGACATACCCCTAATACCTATTTTCTAAAACCCTACACACATATGCTCCAGCTCGAACCCCCCCCTCCCGGACCCCTCCTTGGATAGTACCTCCATTATCCCTCACTCCTAACCAGACACTACCATTATAAGCTAGCTTTTATTCTCTCCACCACTTCTACCCACATTGACATTTTGGATTCGTTGAGACCCAGAATTCTTGCTGTAGATATTTCTTGATATATCACATCGAGATATGTAAGAGACCAAACTTTCCGGCACATTTTTTCCGGTTGAAACCAGCGTGATGCGATCAGTTTTTTAGCTACTGTGATACCCGATAAGACCAATCTCTTTAGCTGTGGATTTACTGCAAACTCAAAAACATCATTTAAAAGCAATACAGAGGGGTGTACTGGTATATTCCAAGATACGAGTTTTGATAATTGATGGGTCACATCTTTCCAGAATGCCTTAACTGGTGGGCAGTCCCAATACATGTGCATAAATGTCCCTTCGTCTCCATTTGTACATTGGGAGCATTTTGAGTCCTGTTTCAGGCCCATTCTGTTCAGTCTTATAGGAGTCAAGTATGTCCTGTGAATATAGTTAAGATTGATTTGTTGATGGTCCGGGTTCCTTGATGTAAGACGGACATTTGCCCATGCTTCTTGCCAATCAAAGTCACTTTCCAGGTCTGGAATATCCCTCCTCCAGACAGTGTCTAGTTGAAGGGTTTCATATGAGGACGTTAGTAATTGATAATAAAAACCTGATACAAAACCTCCCAATGTTTCTCTTTCATAGAAAAATTTGTGGTATCTGTGGTGTTCAACTGGTATGTGTAATGGAACACCGTGAGACTTCAAACATAGCTCTAACTGTATGTAAAAAAGCCATGTGGACTCAGTGAGGTTAAACTTTGTGCATATTTCTCCATAACTACAGAAGCCCTGGTTATTAAAAATATCCCCTAATGAGTGTATGCCTTGCTCTTCCCATATAGGGAATCTTATAGGACGTTTTCCCATTAAGAGTGCATTGTTATTGAATATGGGAGTGTGATTATGCCATTTTTGAGGGTTAGGATATTTTTTTTGTGTTTCCCGCCATGTTCGGATTGCATGGGTAATTATGGGGCCAAATTTCCGCTCACAGTGCTTGATTGGAAGTTTAGTGTGTGCTATGTCCTTCAGTCTCTGTGGGGCTACTATGTTTTCTTCCAATTCTCTCCAAGATACCAAAGCCTGGGGATCAAACCATATTGTCAATGGTCTCAATGTGAAAGCCTTAAAATGTCCAGCATTTTCTGTAATGATTTTAGAGAAGTAATCTTTCCTTGCTAAGCGGATGGTTTTATTATAAGCAGTTAAAGCATCTTTGTATATATCACAGCATATGGTGTTTTTTGTTTTTCTCCATTTTCGCTCCGCTGCACGACATTTCCTTTTTTCTTCATTGACCGTATTATAGTTTAACCAGGGCGAGGCTCTAGTTTTCTTCTTTTTTGTTTTTAATGGGGCGACAGAATTTAATATAGATGACATTGCATCATTGAGATTTTCTACCATTTCATTTAGAGAGCTGTCATGATTGTGTGGTTCATGTAGTCTGATAAGATCAATGAACTTTGATTCAGCTTTGTCGTTTAGGAGCCTCTTTTTAACTATGATTTCTTTTTTTGTTTTAGTAAGGGTTATTTGAGTATCAAAAAATATACAGTGATGGTCGGAGAGAGGTAATTCAGTTATTGAGATATTTGTTATGCTTAGCCCAGTTGTTGTTATAACTAAGTCTAGTGTATTCCCAAGCCGGTGAGTTGCATTTGTTATATGCTGTATTAGGGCAAAGCTATCCAGTAGATTTTTTAGTTCTATAGTTTTGGAGTCTGTTTTCTTATTAAAATGGATGTTCAAGTCTCCATTTAGGATCACCTTATCATATCTGGTAACACATAGTGAGATCAGTTCAGAGAGCTCCTGTATAAATATTGGTGAGTGTCTAGGCGGGCGGTATATTGTGACAATAATAGTTGATTCTGTTTTTAGTTCAATGGCAAGATATTCCATTGACATGAACTCGCCTAGTTCTGTGATTCTAAACAAGAGTTTTGAGGAGAAGATTGCTGCAACTCCTCCGCCCCTTTTATTTTTTCTGGGTATTTGAAAAAAGTTATAGTCTGGTGGACAAGCTTCTATCATTATTGATGTAGCTGTGTCATTATTTAGCCATGTCTCTACTAGGCAGATGCAATCTAAATTATTTTCTTTAATCAGATCATTTACTAAGAATGTTTTATTATTCAGTGATCTGACATTTAGGAAAGCTAATTTTATTTGTTGGACTTCTTTAGAGGAGGTCTGCTTTGGCTTGACCGTGATGGCCCTGATGTTAATAGCAGGTAAACGCATTGATGGCGTATATTTTTCACCATGCCATTGGCTGGTTATGATTACTTGTATGTTTTGAGAGATGGCATGGCAATTGTGCTATACTGCACCGTACTGACTGCACTGTGCTTTCGGGGACATTCGATCAGACGAGATGGCCTTGTGTGATATGGGGGGGGGGGGGGCGCCTTGTGCTGCTGCACTTCGTGGTGAGATTGTGTCCTTCATGACTATCTCTCGTGCTGGTATGAGCTTAATATTCTTGGAGGCCATCAAGGCATGACGCATGTTTGCTGATAGGAGCTTTGAACCTAAGCGATTTGGGAAGAAGCCATTTCTTTGAAAACGTTCTGGGTTATTCCAGAAAACATTGAAGTTGTCAATGAATTTCAGGCCGTGTACAAGACATGCAGCCCCTAACCATGAATTAAAATTTAGGAGTCGACTGAATGCTTCTTGTCCTCTGCGAAAGCATGCAATTGGTCCACTGATGGACACATCAGTGTCTGTGTACACAGACTGATGTTTGTCTAGTGTGTTCATTAAACGTGTGAAATCGTCTTTCAAAGTCTCTGTGCCAGTCTTCTTTCGCAGGATGTCAAACGATCCAGAGTGAATGACAATTTTTGTTATTCCCGGTTTGATTAGTGTTGGAAGTATTTCGGCCAGATCTTTCACAGATGTATTGTCTAGACAGATATTTTCTGTGTTTGCCATCTCCACATACCTTGTTGTGGAATCTCCAATCAGTATGCAGTCTATTTTCTGTGTGAGGTTAGCATTTTTCTTTCCAACAGTTTTGGGGCCGTTTGTTTTTGGACTAGGCCTAGTCTGCCGGTTCTTTCCACAGTCCTGTGGCCTTGGTGAAGCCTCGTTAGCCTTCTCAATAGCCGGCATGTTAACGCTGGTCCCGTACCTTCGGCGTTGGCTACCGCGACGTTCTCCTTGGCGCATGATAGTCTCTTCGCTGTTAGCCGTTCGCTCTGTCTGGGTCGTGTTTGCTAGCCGTGTCGCTAGTGGCTCTGTTTTCCTCGTCGTCTCGTCGTTAGCATGTGCTTCGCTAGCATTAGCGTGAGCTCCGGCATGCCAGCTGTTTGCTTCGCTAGTGTTAGCGTGAGCTCCGATATTCTTGCTATTAGCGTCGTTAGCGTGAGCTCCGTTACACTCGCTGTTTGCTTCGTTAGCGTTGTTAGCCACGCTTCTATGTCTCTTTGCTTTGGGTGTTGATATGCGTGTTTCCGAGAGTAGGTTGAAACTATTTCCTGGCGGTACCGGGGGTGAGGTCCTGGATCGTTTATTTCTCCTTTTATCCTTGACGGTGATCCACTGCTTTGGTCTAGCTCCTTGGTTGTGCCAAGGACCGTCTTTTGGGTGGTGCTGTTCTGTAGCTACTAGCATAGGCCAGTTCTCAATCATGGTATTGTTGGCTATATTTGTAGTAGCTTCATAAATAGAGTCAATGAGTTGCTCATCCTGCTGTATTTGGTACAGGGTAGAAACCCGAGCCTCCAGCTCTACAATCCTCTTACTCATCTCCAAGCAATTAGTACATTCTGTGGGAGAGCCGAGTCCCGGCATCTTCCCTTATTTCCTGTCTTTTCAGGTTAGGCTAAGCTGAAGCTAAGCTAGGTACTTAGCTGGTGGTGGTGGTGGTGATGATGATGATGGTGGTGATGATGGTGGTGGTGGTGGTGGTGATGGTGGTGGTGGTGGTGGTGATGGTGGGTCACACACTTCACAACCGGGGTCTTTATGAAATATCTCTCCCCTACACGGGGCAGTTCCGTTGCCCTGGAGCTGTGCTATTACTCACACGACCAAAACCACTGTCGTCTTCCGTCTCGTTAAAACTCAAAATAACAAGGAAAGCCTTCCTCGTCTTTCATAAATATCTTTGCCTTCCGACATAGTCCGTGGTGTGTAGCTGATAAGACGGCTCGCTATTCCTCCCACGGAGAATCTTGCTACTCGTTCTTTCGACTGTGGTAAAAAATCTGAATAGATAAGAAGATTCACAGTTCTGGAGAAGTACCATAGGAACTGGGAGTTAACATACAGAGTAATTAAAGTTGAAAGGGCTATAATAAATCATTATAATAGCGATAGGCAAAAGCAGCGGAGCGGAGCGACAGTGAAAGCAGCTTGCGTTGCTGAAGTAGGAAGTACTGTACCTGTATGGAGATGGCACCACCGTCACCACACACACTTTGTGTATCTCCCTTTCTGTGGCCTCTCTCCCCTTCTCTCTCTCTCCATCTTTCGCTCTCTCCTATTCTCTCTCTTCCCTATTCTCTCTCTCTTTCCCCTTCTCTCTCAATCAATCAATCAATCAAATGTATTTGTATAGCACGTTTAAACATGACGCTTGTCAACCAAAGTGCTTCACATGGCTAAGCTAAGTACAAAGAAAAGTATAAAATAAACAGAGAAATAAAATAAAATCAACGGATAGACAAAGGAAAAACAGAACAACACGTCAACAAGTACGGCAAGAGTCAAAGTGAGTCAGGGAAGGCCAGGCGATATAGGTGGGTTTTGAGTTTTGATTTAAAAGACTCGATGGAGGGGGCAGATTTGATGGACATGGGGATGCTGTTCCAGAGGTCAGGGGCTGCGACCGCAAAAGCACGTCCCCCCCTAGACTTGAAGTTGGACCTACGAGTGGTTAGGAGACCCTTATCAGCCGATCTGAGGGCCCTGGCGTTGGTATAGGGGGTGAGGAGGTCTGCTAGGTAAGCAGGGGCTTTACCATTTAGGGCTTTGTACACCATTAAGAGGACCTTGAAGTCTATTCTAAAGCGCACCGGGAGCCAGTGGAGGGAGGCAAGTACAGGGGTGATGTGAGCTCTTTTCCGGGTACCTGTGAGCAGTCTAGCGGCAGCGTTTTGGGGGAGTTGTAGACGGGCTATGGTGGATTTATTTAGCCCCAGGTACAGGGAGTTACAGTAGTCTAAGCGTGAGGATATGAAGGCGTGAATTATTCTTTCCAGGTCTGAGGGGGAGAGAATGGCCTTGATCTTGGCTATGGACCTGAGCTGGAAAAAGCATCCCTTCACCACCGAGTTTACCTGCCTATTGAAGGAAAACTCGGGGGGTCAAAGAGCACGCCCAGGTTTTTAACAAAGGGCTTGACTAGGGGAGACAGGTTACCCAGGCTGCTGGCAATGACATTGGTTTGGTTTGGAGGGCCGAAAAGGAGGATTTCACATTTTGAGTGATTGAGTTGTAGAAAATTGTGTGCCATCCAGCATTTGATGTCGTCTAGGCAGGAATGAAGACTGTCAAGATTGTTTATATTGTTGGGTTTCATGGGGAGATAGACCTGAGTGTCGTCAGCATAAAAATGGAAAGAGATGTTGTGTTTTTTAATTATCAGACCAAGGGGCAGCATGTATAGGGAGAATAGGATAGGGCCAAGGATGGAGCCTTGTGGAACCTCGCAAGAGAGAGAGGCAGAGGGGGAGGAGCAGTTTCCGATGTTAACGGAGAAGCTTCTGTCACTGAGGTAGGAGGTGAACCATGATAGGGCTGTGCCACTGACACCAACTGCTTGGTGGAGACGGTCAATGAGGATAGCATGGTCTATTGTATCGAAAGCTGCACTGAGGTCTAAGAGCATAAGGACAGCGCAGTCCCGTTGTCTGTAGTGAGGAGCAGGTCATTGGTGACCTTAAGCAGGGCAGATTCTGTGCTGTGGTTGGCTCTGAAACCTGACTGAAATGTGTCCAGGATGTTATTCAAGTGCAGGTAGGGAGACAGCTGGGAGAGAATAGCCTTTTCAAGGACCTTTGATAGGAATGGGAGCTTGGAGATTGGCCTGTAATTATTGAGCTGGGTGGAGTCTAGGTTGGGTTTTTTCAGAAGGGGCTGGACCACTGCTTGTTTGAAGCAGGTTGGAACGGTACTTACTCTCTCTCCCTCCCCTTCTCTCTCACTATACAGATATAGTGGTATAAATACACATGTAAATGGTAAATGGCTGCTTTTTTATATAGAGCTTTTATCCAAAGCGCTTTACAATTTGTTACTCACATTATACCCATTCACTCACACATTCACACACCGACGGCGGAGGCAACCATGCAAGGTGCCAACCTGCTCATCGGGAGCAATTAGGGGTTAAAGGGGAGATGTTGCATAACGATATAAACATAGTCATAGCATCAAATTAGTATTTAGATAAACCACAGAACCACAGTTTCTAAGAAAAAACTATTTGTTATGTCCCTTCGTGTAGCATTTATCAACCAGTGCACCGCCGCTTTGTTCACGTTAAATCCTGACGTCACAGAGATGGTTTCGCCCGGAGCCTCCCACCTCAGACCTGTATCCATGGACCTAGAGGCTGTAGCTAGAATGGATCTGGAAAGTTTTGACGAGGTGGACAGACCCACAGAGAGTATCAGAAACCCAGTGGCCTATATGCCTTTGAGCCAGTTAGAACGACAGCAGTGAGACGTGCTCCTCCTGTCGAGCCGGACGATGATGGAGAAAGTGGTGCGCAAAACTTGCCTGAAGATGATGATGGCCGCGTCGGGAACACTGCCTGGTGCCGCTGTGGATATTGTATCCCGATGGAAACTGAAGTTGAAAGTGTGTGCTGCCCAGATGAACACATAGTTAACCTAGAGCATTTCATAATCGACAACTGCATAACAAGGAGTCCAACTTATAAAATGTTGTGTCTTGAGAGAAATGTCCTGGAGGTCTCGATGTTGTCGTTGAAGGATGTCCGAGCTGAGACGCTGGAACGGCCGATAAGTATCAGGTAAGATTATGCATAACGGTAGACAGTAGCTAACCTCTCCATCAAATTGTTTGGACCACTGCTAGCCGGTGTTGTGCCGAATTCGAACTCCCTGCCAGAATCCGACTCCCCCTTGCGTGAACGCACATCCATACACTCTATCAGCCTACCCAGCATGTAATACGTTATTTTCCCCACGTCAAATATGTGCAGTATCACTGTCAGTCGTAGCTTCAATTCATTGTTGCGAGTTGGATTGCGAGCACGGGATGCGTAACATTAGCTCCCATCATCAGTGCTACTGACAGGGTCCACTGACAGCCTTTGTAAAACAGCAGGGAGCATAACACTTTTATACCTTCCTTGTAAAACGGGCACAAATGCAAAAAAGATGAATGAAAGTCCCTGTTATTAGGCTCCTCAAATATCGTTCATAAAAAACATTTATGTAATATTTTACAGCATTGAGCAACCAAACAGGGGGATGCTGCTGCATATGTATGCTCTGTCATCTTTGAGATGGCGAGACCATGCAGTTGGCACTGTGTGAGGCCACATTTGAGCAAATTAATAATACTGCAGAATAATAATATGTGTGTAACAAAACCATTCATTGCGTTTGATGTAAGCAAAAGTTCTGTATTTTTAAAGTCGTATTTGGGGGCAATTAACCAATGGTAGGCTTTTTTTTATTACATTTTTTTGGGGTAAGAATTTCTTATTTTGGTAAGAGTGCTCTCGACCACTCTTATAATTTGTTCTTGCCTGAGAAAAAAGCAACAATAAGAAAACTTTGCTGAATCCCAGGTAAGAACAAAGTAAGAGGAAATGCTAGTTAACACTATGGCGACCGGCGGGGCGCGGCGATTTAGGCCTCAGAGGACAGCAGATTGTAAACAAACCGATGTACTTTCTAAGAGCTTTATATATCATTTATAGTATTGCTATCTGTCCATTCTCATTGTCACTTGAGTGCATAAACGGTGCCTTCATAATGGCTTAAAGAAAATAAAAATCCATCGGTTGGTTGTCATTTTATAGCGTCGTGAATATAAGGTTTATCCCACTTTTCGTCTCATCTTTTTTCCCAGGAGCTAGATAATAGGCTAAACGTTGGCGCCGTTATATCAAACGCCATTTCTGCTGTATATATACGAATGAAATAAAACAAACTGCGTAGCATCCGGACTATGACAGAGCATCTATGGATGAAATGGGGGCGGCGGGGAACGCCGATTACTATTATTGATTAGCAATACAGTGTGCGTTCAATATAGCATTTTCATTGATCGATCACGTTACGTTATAAAACAATGTCCAATCCAGCTGTAATTTGGGGTAATATTATCCTACCGTCAGGCCATGTGATCGCCGGCAGCATTTCTGGTAGATCAATATGCACATTGGCTAATCATAAATCCCATTATTCCACGCTGAAACAAACGCTCGGCAAGCTGATCCAAGATGGAGGGTCTTCTTTTGGAATCAAGGAACTATGATCCGCCCACAGAACTGTACTTGAATTTTTTTTTTAAATCCACATAATGATACTGCAGTGGAGCGATGGCGCCCCTAAGCGGGTCTGGCCGGTACTGCATGTTTCGAAAATCAAATATGTGAAAAGATCCTGCTAGTGGATCGGGTACCTAATAAGCGTTACAAATATGGAATAAAACAATAACAACTCGTCACGTATATACTTGTGGCTCTGGTCCACAACGCTCTTTTTCGAAACACGTATATATACGTGGACGGACGCCATAGTGTTAAGAACGAAATCTGTTCTTATATCGCTTCATGCATGAGGCCCAATGAGTTGTGCTCTCTCTCTCTATAGACTGGTCTATCTCTCTCTCTCGATAGACTCATTGGTTGCGCGTATATAGGATAGACCGGTCGGACGGAGACAGACTTTCAACCTTCATTTGGGAAAAATAAATAATATGTTTAATAATAAGTAAGACAAAGGATCCGTTTAACAAATTCCATATAAATCTATAGTATATTATCCGTGGCCATCAGATAGACTCATTGGTTGTTCGTAATGTAGGATAGACCGGTCTATCAAGAGAGAGAGAGAGGGCGGTTAGGTGGTCGAGCGGAGATTGCGTTCGTCACCAGCCCCGGAGCTGTGAGCCTGGTTCGCCTGTTCGAATCCAGCTCACAGCTCCGGGGTTGTCACCAGCTTGGCTGGCCGTCTGCACTGATACAATTGGCTGTATCAGAGGGTGGGAGAAGCTGGCGGGGTGGGTCCGGGTCGTTGTAAACAGCGACTCCTACAGTTCGGTCGGGGTGCCTGCTAAGCGCGGATTGGACGTGAGGGGGATAGTGTGGTCCTCCCACACGCTACGCCCTCTCAATGAGAATCCGCGCTGCCAGGTGAAAAGAAGCGGTGATTGGCTGGACGTGTGTCGGAGGAAGCACGTGGTAGCCTCCACTCTCCCAAATGATCTGACTGTGGGGGGTAAAGCGCAGCGACCAGGAAGGGACTGGGAATTGGCATACGACTAACATTGGGATGGGAGAAAAATCGGAGGAAAAATGGAGGGGGAAAAAGACCAATAAAAAAAAAAAAAAAAAAAAAGAGAGAGAGAGACCGGTCTATTAAAAATGATTAATTAACAGGAACGATTTACATATAAATATAGTCCAAAACATGGCCTACTGCACTTCACTGCTAATAATACTTCTTTTGCACTTCTGTATACATGCACAAGACTATAGTGCTAAAACCAGACTATTATAAACAGGGGCTCTGTCTCTTGAACTAACTTTCCTCTCTCTTTCACGCAGGAAAATTTATTCGAACAGCCGGGAGCAATGCAAAAAGAATAATCTAATTTACGTATCTAACCAGCAGTGTAAACCGGGAGCCAGCCCAAACCAAACCATCACAGTGACGTCACCATATACAGTAGCTAACTCTAAAATGGCGCCGCCCATGGCAAAAACGGGGAAATTACATTTGAGTTTTCAGACAAATAAGCAGGATTTCACATTTGATTATAGGACCCTGTCTTACCCTAGGTACACAACAAACAAACTAGGCTCATATTGTTCAACGCTTCACCTCCCCTTTAAGTGTCTTGCTCAAGGACACATCGACATGCTGCCCGGGAGGAGCGGGAATCGAACCGAGAACCTCCGGATTGCCAGACGACTGCTCTACCTCCCGAGCCACTGTTGCCCCTACTGTCGGTTAACCGTCGGTAGTGTGATAGTAAAGGGTTAACCTTCTGTAGTGTGGTAGTGAAAGGGTTAATGAGTGTGTTACAAGGGGTCCTACTAATCACCCCAAAGTACCAGAAAATACCCTAAAATACCCCAAAATACCCCAAAGTACCATAAAATACCCCAAAGTACCCCAAAATACCCCAAAATACCCCAAAATACCCCAAAATACCACAAAGTACCCCAAAGCACCCAAAAGTACCCTTGTAACTGAGAAGCCGTCGGTCTTGCTGAGTTTGTTATTTGAACCGAAGAGAATGGACTCTGTTTTGCCCATGTGTAATGATAGTTTGTTATCAGCGAGCCATATGCAGATTTTGCCTAGTTCCGAGCTGAGTTTTTTTTTAGGTGGTAGATTAAGTTGGAGGAAAAGGGAAAAGGAGGAGCAAGAGAAAAAGAAGTAGCTAGCTTTAGAAAATAACAGAAGTTTCTTTTGCTTCCCTCTACTGGACAGTTTTTTTTAATTGATTGAATTGATTGATTGAAAACTTTAATTAACAGATACATACAGATACAGATATAAAAATCTAATCTAATCTAATCATCTAATCTAATCTAATCATGACATTTATGACATACATGACATACAGATATACAGTACTGGATCCTAACAGTAAATGGGGTGGGTGGGTGGGAGGCGGTTCGGGCCAGTTTCGAATTGCAGCCTCCCGTAGGTGCTCTTTGAGAGCTATTTTGAAGGTGGGTAGGGATTCACATTTTTTAACTGCTGTGGGTAGGGCGTTCCACATTGATGTGGTATAATTGCTAAACATGTTTAGTCCCTTGTTTGAGCCGAATCTCGGTTGCACATGATTTGTGGAACTCCCTCTGGTGTTGTGGTCATGGTATTCACTGACCTTTGGGAAGTAGCTTGACATGTACATGGGTACCTTAGTGGTGTAGTGTATCTTGTAGACCAGGCCCATTGAAACTTGCTGTACTCTGTTGTCTACTCTAAGCCATCCTAGGTTGTCAAAATGGGCTGGGGTGAGGTGTGTTTTAGGAGTAAGGTCAAGCAGTAGTCTGACCAGTTTGTTTTGTGATGTTTGTAATCTTGTTTTTAGTGCCTTTGAGGTGCTTTGGTACCATGAGGTGCAAGGTGTACTTTTGGGTAAATGTACGTGAGCATCCATGAGCATCCGTGCTGGTATGATTACTGTAACAGAATAAGAAATATTTCTGGGAAATGTGCACATTTTAGTTTTTCATACATTTTTTGGTATTTTATGGTACTTTGTGGTATATTTCCAGGCACTTTGGGGTATTTTGGGATATGTTGGGGTACTTTGGGGTATTTTGGGTTACTGTGGGGTATTTGGGGTACTTTGTGGTATTTTGGGGTATACGTTGGGGTATTTTGGGGTACTTTGGGGTATTTTGGGGTACTTTGGGGTATTTTCTGGTACTTTGGGGTATTTTGGGGTATACTTTGTGGTATCTTGTGGTATTTTGTGGTATTTTCTGGTACTTTGGGGTATTTTGGGGTACTTTGGGGTATTTTCAGGTACTTTGGGGTACTTTGGGGTATTTCGGGGTACTTTGGGGTATTTTCTGGTACTTTGGGGTATTTTGGAGTATACTTTGGGGTATTTTAGGGTATTTTTGGGTATTTTGGTGTATTTTGGGGTATTTTGGGGTATTTTAGGGTACTTTGGGGGTATTTTGGGGTATACTTTGCGGTGTTTTAGGGTATTTTGGGGTACTTTGGGGTATTTAGGGGTATTTTAGGGTACTTTGGGGTATTATGGGGTACTTTGGGGTACTTTGGGGTATTTACTGGTACTTTGGGGTATTTTGGGCGGTACTTTGGGGTATTTCAGGGTATTTTGGGGTATTTTTCTGGTACTTTGGGGTACTTTGGGGTATTTTCTGGTACTTTGGGGTATTTTGGGGTATACTTTGGGGTATTTTGGGGTATTTTAGGGTACGTTGGGGGTATTTTAGGGTACTTTGGTGTATTTTGGGGTATACTTTGGGGTATTTTGCGGTATTTTAGGGTACTTTGGGGTATTTTGGGGTACTTTGGGGTATTTTCTGGTACTTTGGGGTATTTTGGGGTATTTTAGGGTACTTTGGGGGTATTTTGGGGTATTTTCTGGTACTTTGGGGTATTTTGGGGTACTTTGGGGTATTTTGCGGTATACTTTGAGGTCTTTTCTGGTACTTTGGGGTATACTTTGGGGTATTTTAGGGTATTTTGGGGTATTTTCTGGTACTTTGGCGTCTTTTGGGGTATATTTTGGGGGTATTTTGGGGTATTTTAGGGTACTTTGGGGTATTTTGGGGTACTTTGGGGTACTTTGGGGTATTTTGGGGTATTTTCTGGTATTTTGGCGTATTTTGGGGTACTTTGGGGTATTTTCTGGTACTTTGGGGTATTTTGGGGTATACTTTGGGGTATTTTAGTGATTAGTAGGACCGTTGCGGGTAGTTTATTCCAGTGAATTACATGACTAATTGCAATTGTAATCATGTAATCTATAATCTGTACTGGATTTATAACCCTGTGCGCTCCCCGGTTTGGGTTTTGTTTCTCTCCACTATCTCTCTCCATGCTTGCTCAGCGTGACATATTGAAATGAGATTGGAAATGGAAAGGCAAGAGTGTGTGTCTGCTTTCAACATGCACCATTTATCCAAACGTCTTAAGTTTCATATATATATATCCTGTTTGGCTGTTTGTTGCACATGTTTATTTGCTATTTCCTATTGCCTGTACACGTATACTGTAGCATAAGACTGAAATCGAATCTCCCAAATGGAACAGATAGCAGAGAAATAAATCCCTCTTCCGTGGTGGAAATGATTGGAAACCTCTCTCTGTGGTGCCAGCCAACCAGAAACCAGGCCTCCTATCTAGACTATGCCTATAACCATCAGTTTCAGCGAAGATGGAAGAAAACATCAAATAAACCCAGTATGTATTACAAATAAGTACATATATTACATATTCAATGTAACTTTTTTTTGTTTTCTGAAAACTTTTAAGTTCCCCTGCTGGGGATCGAACCCTAACCTTAACCCTAACTTTATGTCTTAACCATAACCGTTAAGCAAATATTGAACCTAACCTTAACTCTAACTATAATAAGCACTTTGAACTGCAACCTCTGTATGAAAAGTGCTATACAAATAAAGTTATTATTATTATTATTATTATAATTATAGTTAGATAGTGGTGAGAGCACTCGCCCACGATTGCAATGATTGCAATATATTAAAAAAAATATTACGGTCTCATATCTGATGAGACTGTGTTGGTTAGTGAAAGTGTTTGGACATTTGTTATTGATTGATAAGTAAAGTAAAGGTACAGCTTCTCTGTGGCTTGAGCAGTGTTGGCAGTATTCCGTTACTGTAATTGTATTACTTTCCCAGTAACGAGTAAAGTAAGGCGTTACAATTTCCCAAATAGTAATTATATTACAGTTACTAATCCACGTAGCGCTGTGTTACCGCGTTACATCGTTGCCAGAATGCTATTTTGCTTATACATGCCCTCTGTAGATGATTTGCACGTGAGCAGGTCTGAATGAGGTCACGCCGGCTAGTAGCCAAAAAGCAGCATGGAGGCTGAGCAAGAGAGGTAACGTTACATGTTCAACATCTGTCTGTTTTAAACTATGTGGGGGGAGCAAAACGTTTGGGTAGCACTTTATAATAACACCCTGTTATAATACATTTATAGGGTATTTGTAGATAATGAACTAATCATGAACAAACCATTTATATACATTCATAAATGATTATTAAATCATTTATAACTATATTTGTATAACATTTACAGATTAGTTCTACATTATTTATAACTCATTATCAACATTGGTTGTACTTGATTTGTTCATCATTAAATAATGTTGTTTAATGTGTAGTAACACATTTGTAGATGCTTTGAAAAATGGATATGAAAAAACGACTATAATGATTTGTTAAGACATTCATAAAACATCTATAAATCATTTGCAGATGCTATTGTGGGGGCCAATCTGAAGTGAAGCCTATTCATCATTAACAAATGTCTAATACAGTTAATTATTTGTTTACTTTTTCATCACATGTTACAAATGTTGTGGACAGCTTTCGGATACACCCTTCTTTGTGACATCAAACAGTGACAGAATTAGGACTAAAGATAAATGCAATTATAAAATACATGTGCATGACATATAGTGTAACATGGGGGGGCACTAGGACCCAGGAGTACCCTGGCCAGGTAGAGTATCTAGAGAGGAAGTCTCACGAGAGTGAGACTTGACTTCACGTGTGTTGCCGTCTGTTTGAATGGAAGCACGATACATGCAGAACCAAGTTATCCATGCTGCTCCTGCCCCACGCTTTTAATAAGGTATGAGCAGTTTAAACACCTTTTTTGTTGGTAAATCTATTCCACCATTTCCGACCTACAAACAACTCTTATATGTTGTGTAGACGTACTTGATGTGGTGGGCGCTAACGTTACATTTGTTCCTAATGTGTGCTCAGTATATTGCGGTATGTGATGATGACACGCAGTGGCGGACTGGGACACAAATTCAGCCCGGGACATTCAGACACACCAGCCCACACACCGGCCCACACACCGGCCCACTAGGGTTGCCACCTTTGATCAATAGAAATAAGGGACACCTATCATCGAGCGTGCGCGTAGCGCGCGCAATTTTTTTTGTTGCAGTTTTGGGGCGTTTTTTGGGCGAAAATGGGCGATTTTGTCACTATTTTTTTTTAACTTTATTTCGGTTTTAGGGTTAGGCTTAGGGTTATGTTATTTAATTATTTTGGGGAGCCAGCCCCCCAAACTCCTGAAATGCATAGAAATCTATGAAATCTAAATAAAACAATCTATGACATTTATATTAAAAAGAGCTAGCCCCCCAAACCCCTAAAATACATAGAAATCTATGCATTTTGGAACAGTTACTATATATAGTCAAGAAAGCATTTAGTCATACTTAAAGTTTAAGGTCACAGTGTCTGCTGTAGACATTTTCAAAGCGTCTTCGAAAAGAAATCACGCAGCGCGCAGACGGAGGATTGGCACAACGGCACAGAACTCTTCTTAGCAACGCGAAATCGCTAATTCTCATTGGTCGGTGAGCTGCTGAGCGCACGCCCATCATACCAGAGTTGCCAAGTCTGTTTATTTTCCGCAACTTTTGGACACAATTTTGCTTGTTTTTGTAGGTCGGCTGGCTTATTTCTCTCACTAAACTGGCAACCTTAAAATACGGGACAAAGGGCGTCCCGTATCAGTTCAATACGGAACGGGTCTTTTAGTTTCCAATTACGGGACGATTCCGTATTTTAAGGGACGGGTGGCAACCCTACGGCCCACATTAGTGGCCCACACACTGGCCCACACACCGGCCCACACACCGGCCCTCACACCGGCCCACACACTGGCCAACACACCGGCCCACATTAGTGGCCCACACACCGACTCACACACTGGCCCACACACTAGCCCACACACTGGCCCACACACTGGCCCACACACCGGCCCACACACTGGCCCACACACTGGCCCACACACCGGCCCACACACCGGCCCACACACCGGCCCACATACTGGCCCACACACTGGCCCACACACTGGCCCACACACCGGCCCACACACCGTCCCACATTAGTGGCCAGTGGCGGACTGGGACACAAATTCAGCCCGGGACATTCAGACGCACCAGCCCACGCACCGGCCCCAAAACCGGCCCACACAGCGGCCGTTATGAAACACTTGTCCAGTATTAAACAACCCAAGGCTGTGGCTAAGGAGTCAACATCAGGGAGACCAAATCTACACACCGCCCCTAGATGTGCACTCATGCACAGTGCACACACACACACACAGAGACACACATACATATACCGTTACTTCCTGTCATTGGCATATGTTTTTTTTTTTACTAACATCTTAGTGCCTCATTAGCCTAGGGATTAAGGATACATGAAGTATTAACTACACCATAATAATATTGAGGTTTTGATCCATAGAAAAGGTCTGTGCTACACAATTTCAGTTAGATTGGATTTATTGTCCTTTAATTTGGCACTCATGACATTAGTTGCTTGCCGTTTAATCAACATCGAAAGACCCCCCACTTCCTCCCAGACACCCATTCCAAGAGCTTGTTTTCTCTCTCTCTCTCTCTCTCTCTCTCTCTCTCTCTCTCTCTCTCTCTCTCTCTCTCTCTCTCTCTCTCTCTCTCTCTCTCTCTCTCTCTCTCTCTCTCTCTCTCTGTGTATGTGTCTCTGTGTGTGTGTGTGTGTGTCTCTCTCTCTCTGTGTCTCTCCCTCTCTCTGTGTGTCTCTCTCTGTGTCTCTCTCTCTGTCTCTCTCTGTGTGTCTGTGTGTCTGTCTGGACTGGGCTCTCTCTCTCCCCTCAGGGTCAGTTGTGCTGGACTGGGTGCTCTCTCTTTCCTCAGAGTCAACTGCATAAGAAGAACATCAGCAATCAATAATAATGGCTTGAATTCATACAGCGTTTTTCAGCCTTTTGAAAACACCCAAAGTAGTAGTAGTAGTAGTAGTAGTAGTAGTAGTAGTAGTAGTAGTAGTAGTAGTAGTAGTAGTAGTAGTAGTAGTAGTAGTAGTAGTAGTAGTAGTAGTAGTAGTAGTAGTAGTAGTAGTAGTTTATTCAGTCATCATCTCACACAATACAATATACACCATCATTTAACAATATTTGATTTTACAGTGACTGAGAAGGTACAGACTGAAGCAATGCTTATATAGCCTATGCCTGTCCTATATTCTTAACAAAAATTTAAAAAATTAAGACTCCAAAACAGTATTCTAAAAGAAAATAGCAAATAAAACAGTATTATTCACCCTTGTAGTTTTCAAAAATAGCTTTACAAACCATTTTCTTAAAAACCAAAAGCGAATTACTCATTCTTAACTGTATATCAGCATTGTTCCACAAAGCGCTTCACAGAAACCATCAAGCATTCACACTCACACATACAGTACACATACATACACAGTCATACGCTACTGGTGGTTGTGAGCAGCATCAGCAAACACAGCTTCCCTGTGGCAGACTGACGGAATCATGTCTGCTATTCAGCGCCAACCACCATCAACAACCTTCATAAATACATTCAACATTAATGGAATAGGCTAACTACCAACTTAGCTGTAGCAGTTAGCTGTTATATGCAATCACATTTGTTTAACTACGGGGTAGTAGTTGACCTAGTTGTTAGCTTAAGCTAGTTAGCTGTGGTTATCTACAAACATGTAGATGAGACTAATCGAGAACATGGCTAACTGTTGGGAATTCTAAGGTACATCTTATTTAAGCATGTAAAATGGCAACTAATCAATTCAATCAATTAGATTACCAATATTATATCAACATGACAATTTTAAAGGGAACATAATAGTATTTTATTTTAGTATTTACTATTATAATATTAGTAGCCAATTAATTTGCAGCCCGTCCTAGGTTCTGATTGGCTCTCTAGGTTAGCACTTTAGCTTCTGATGCTGTGGTGGGCACTAGTCCTAACATTGCTAACTAAACTTTTAGTCAGAGAAAAAACGTCACGAGTCACGACTATTTACGTCCACGTGCTGTAAGGAATCAGGAATACGGAAAGCACATTGTCTTGTAATAGAATGACTGAAATCACTGCAAGAACTAGTATAGGCTAGCTAGCCCTCATGAACCGGCACACACCAACAGTAGAATATGCACTAGGCTACTGCACACACCTGTCATGTTACTGTTGGTTCCTTCCACTTGAACTTCATCATCATTAGCAGCAGCAGCTACTCTAACGCCAGCCCTTCCTCTACTAAACATGTCTGTAATTTTAGAACATTGTTCTGCGTCTTTTACTAGCAATTCTAGCTTTTTCAGCTCCACCCTTTCTTTTTTTGCATTCTCCATTTCTGCGCTTCTAGGCCTACTCGCGGTTGGGAGGAAACGTGAATCTCATTCACTGATGTCTCATGTCTCATTCAAGACTGGCTAACAAAAGCATGTCTTTCACTTCAGGCAGATCAGGCCCTGCCTGCCAGTTAATGCTGCAAGGATGTTTCTGCATTCAATGATTTTATCACACATCGAGTACTGTTTTATCAACTGGTCTCTTTCATATGTCACTACTCTTACACCAATAGAATTACTCTACAAAAAAGCCATAAAAGTATTTGATAGGAAACCAATTTCATTTCATCACTGTAATGTTTTAGAAAAACATAACATGCTAAGTTTCGAGAATTTCCAAGTTTTCAAATATACTTGCTTCATGTACAAGGTTCTGCATAGACTTGCCCCTCCCCCATTGAATGAGTTCATCCAACAGAAAGCAGACACTGGCATTACCACCAGGGCCATCAGTAGAGGGGACTGTAAGGTGCCTTTTCGGTATACTACCATTGCAAAAACTGTGTTCTCTGTTAAAAGTGATAACTACTGGAATAGCCTACCAGTTGTGATTAGAGAGTGCCCTACATACTCCATGTTCAAGACCCATCTTAAACTGCATCTTAAGGCAAACCAGAACTGTGATCATTTTTTATCTGATTTAGTTTATGCAACTTGTTTATTGTTTTATTGCAGGCCCACACACTGGCCCACACACCGGCCCACATAATGGCCCACACACCGGCCCACATACGGCCCACACACTGGCCCACACACTACACCGGCCCACACACTGGCCCACACACTGGCCCACACACCGGCCCACACACTGGCCCACACACCGGCCCACACACCGGCCCACATACTGCCCCACATTAGTGGCCCACACACCGGCCCACAGACTGGCCCACATACTGGCCCACACACCGGCCCACACACCGGCCCACACACCGGCCCACACACCGGCCCACACACCGGCCCACACACCGGCCCACACACCGGCCCACACACCGACTCACACACTGGCCCACACACCGGCACACACACTGGCCCACATTAGTGGCCCACACACCGACTCACACACCGGCCCACACACCGGCCCACAGACTGGCCCACATACTGGCCCACACACCGGCCCACACACCGTCCCACATACTGGCCCACACACCGGCCCACACACTGGCCCACACACTGGCCCACACACCGACTCACACACTGGCCCACACACCGGCCCACACACTGGCCCACATTAGTGGCCCACACACCGACTCACACACTGGCCCACACACCGGCCCACAGACTGGCCCACATTAGTGGCCCACACACCGGCCCACACACTGGCCCACACACTACACCGGCCCACACACTGGCCCACACACTGGCCCACACACCGGCCCACACACTGGCCCACACACCGGCCCACACACCGGCCCACATACTGCCCCACATTAGTGGCCCACACACCGGCCCACAGACTGGCCCACATACTGGCCCACACACCGGCCCACACACCGGCCCACACACCGGCCCACACACCGGCCCACACACCGGCCCACACACCGGCCCACACACCGGCCCACACACCGACTCACACACTGGCCCACACACCGGCACACACACTGGCCCACATTAGTGGCCCACACACCGACTCACACACCGGCCCACACACCGGCCCACAGACTGGCCCACATACTGGCCCACACACCGGCCCACACACCGTCCCACATACTGGCCCACACACCGGCCCACACACTGGCCCACACACTGGCCCACACACCGACTCACACACTGGCCCACACACCGGCCCACACACTGGCCCACATTAGTGGCCCACACACCGACTCACACACTGGCCCACACACCGGCCCACAGACTGGCCCACATTAGTGGCCCACACACCGACTCACACACTGGCCCACACACTGGCCCACACACCGGCCCACATTAGTGGCCCACACACCGACTCACACACTGGCCCACACACTGGCCCACACACTGGCCCACACACCGGCCCACATTAGTGGCCCACACACTGGCCCACACACTGGCCCAAAAAAAAAGTTAAAAAAAAAAAAAGTAAAAAAAAAAAAAAAAAAAAAAAATTTTTTTTTTTTTTGGACCAGCCCACTTTGGTTCCGGCCCATCGGGATTCGTCCCGAACGTCCCGATGGCCAGTCCGCCACTGTTAGTGGCCCACACACCGACTCACACACCGGCCCACATACTGGCCCACACACTGGCCCACACACCGGCCCACACACTGGCCCACACACCGGCCCACACACCGGCCCACACACTGGCCCACACACCGGCCCACATTAGTGGCCCACACACCGACTCACACACTGGCCCACACACTGGCCCACACACTGGCCCACACACCGGCCCACATTAGTGGCCCACACACTGGCCCACACACTGGCAAAAAAAAAAAAAGTAAAAAAAAAAAAAAGTAAAAAAAAAAATTATATTTTTTTTTTTTCTTTTTTTTTTTTGACCAGCCCACTTTGGTTCCGGCCCATCGGGATTCGTCCCGAACGTCCCGATGGCCAGTCCGCCACTGATGACACGACACACAAGGGTAATAATTATTTGTATTTTCAGACTGTATAGGCACAGATACAGCCTGAAAATACAAATAATTATTACTCTTGTGTGTCGCGTCATCATCACATACCGCAATATACTGAGCACACACTAGGAACAAATGTAACGTTAGCGCCCACCACATCAAGCACGTCTACACAACATATAAGAGTTGTTTGTAGGTCGGAAATGGTGGAATAGATTTACCAACAAAAAAGGTGTTTAAATTGCTGATACCTTATTAAAAGCGTGAGGCAGGAGCAGCACGGATAACTTGGTTCTGCATGTATCGTGCTTCCATTAAAACAGACGGCAACACACGTGAAGTCAAGTCTCACTCTCGTGAGACTTCCTCTCTAGATACTCTACCTGGCCAGGGTACTCCTGGGTCCTAGTGCCCCCCCACGTTACACCATATGTCATGCACATGTATTTTATATGTTAATACAATTGCATTTATCTTTAGTCCTAATTCTGTCACTGTTTGATGTCACAAAGAAGGGTGTATCCGAAAAGCTGTCTACAACATTTGTAACATGTGATGAAAAAGTAAACAAATTAACTGTATTAGACATTTGTTAATGATGAATAGGCTTCACTTCAGATTGGCCCCCACAATAGCATCTGCAAATCATTTGTTGAACATGAAAAATAAATGGAGATACAGTATAGTCGTTTTTTCATATCCATTTTTCAAAGCATCTACAAATGTGTTACTACACATTAAACAACATTATTTAATGATGAACAAATCAAGTACAAACAATGTTGATAATGAGTTATAAATAATGTAGAACTCATCTGTAAATGTTATACAAATATAGTTATAAATTATTTAATAATCATTTATGAATGTATATAAATGGTTTGTTCATGATTAGTTCATTATCCACTAATGCATTATAAATACTTTGTAAATGTTATACAAATATAGTTATAAATGATTTAATAATCATTTATGAATGTATATAAATGGTTTGTTTATGATCAGTTCATTATCTACAAATACCTTATAAATGTATTATAACAGGGTTTTATTCTAAAGTGCTACCAACGCTTGTAACCGCGAAAAATTCCATTCAGAAATGGGTCGTTGAGAGACGTCCGAGTAAAACCGACGACAAAAGAAAAAGCTTTCCAAAATCCATTTCCTCATCCACCGCTGTGTGTTCTGAAGTCTGAATCACTTCTGGTTTTCACTCGTCAACTTTCACCTAGTTCCCTATTCACCCCCCCCCCCCCCCCCCCCCCACACACACACATGTGGTATCGTTGGAAACGTACACTCGTTGGCTACAACGCTGACCAATCATTTTCACCATCAGTGGATGATTGGCAGTTCTGGAGCGTCTGGAGTCCGGGCTGGTCATCTTACGCGCTGCACGTAAAAACACGCTCGCCTGACACATCGTCATGTAACTCGAGAACCGAGGCACGGATTTGGTCGAGTGAGGTGGCGAAAAATGCAGCCCCAGGCCGCTAGACGCTCGCAAAGTGCCGTGACTAACGTGCGTTCTGCGCACGGGCAGGTCGGCCCGACGAGGTACCCCACTTGTTAAGAGGACACTACAGAAAGCAACATATTATCTCCATAAATCTGTCTAACTGTCTTACTAGAGTTCATTGTCTTTAGAGATGATAAATATAGCATATCATTCATAAAACAAACAAAGAAGGGCTTACTACTTTTCCACTTGCTACAAGGAACATGATATTTACACATAAGAATGACCATATTAATCAATTGAGAATTTACCTCTGTTGAGGGTGATGTTTCTTTGTGTGAGTGAGTGAGTGAGTGAGTGAGTGAGTGAGTGAGTGAGTGAGTGAGTGAGTGAGTGAGTGAGTGAGAGAGAGAGAGAGAGAGAGATTTTATAAAAAAAACTTTATTTATTTACACACCAATACTACAATGTATACAATCAAAAACAAAATACCTCACATCTCAACAAAACCAAAAAAAAAAAACGCAAACTCCAACAACACAACCATGAAACCACACAAAAAAAAATACCTATGGTACATTCACATGAAAACATCACAGAAAACCAAACAGTCATCCACCACCGAGCAAATGACCTCCTCGTAACACCACTGTTCCACAAAAGTATCTACATTTTTCATCTCTTTATAGAATCTAAAATCTATCCAGACCCTTGCCCTTACCAATGCTGAAAACACACTGGTCAACTCCTGAACCACTTCACCCTCGATTTTGCTTTTCCTTGTAAGGTAAATTGCCAATTTTTCTTCACCCAGCAGGAAATTTAACAGTTTCCACTTAAACGCATTGCTTCTTCTGTACCCAGCTCCAAATATAAAAACAGCCTTGGACCACTCCTCGTTAAAAGACAGAAACAGGATTCTTAATGTATCAAATAAAAACTCAAGCCTCCCACACTCTAAAAAACAATGGAAAATATTTTCCACACAACCACAGAAAGGACATTCATTTGAAACAGTAGGATTCATAACCGAAATAAAAGCATTTACAGCAACAGCACCATGGAGAATCCTCCACTGTAAATCCCCAGTCCTTTTTTTTGATGGGAGTTTGTACAAAGCTCTCCATCCTGGACTTTAAACACAGTCCACATCAAAATGTTTTCTCCACACAGAGTCCTCTTTCCCATTTAGCTTGCCCGCGTTGAGAGCTTTGACACAACAGTTGTAAATAACTTTACCAACGACAGTATATAAATCCAGTCCTTTCTAACCTGTTTCGTCCAAAAGGCGCCCAGAACAACCATTAACATCAGTGTAAAGTTCCACCTCAGGAAAAGGGTCCTCTTCATCTGGGATCTCCTCCCCCGCACAGTACATCCTCAAAAGTTCGAAATCTTCCAACGACAGTCTTTCAGCCCACCGTTTTAAAATATAATCCATTTGTCGAACTGAATTCAGAACCAGCAGTTTAGCCACAGCATGTCCATCCTCTAACCTTGGCCCAGCTATATCCACAATTTTGGATGAAATGGAGACAAATCTGACAAACTTAACAAATGACCATCCATTAAAAACAAACCAGCATCAACACCGAACCCATTTGCCCTCCTTAAAATCACACTTGCAACATTCCTCCACACTAGAATATTGCCTGCATAAGTGAGGTACTTTTGTACAAACTGAAGACGGAAAGTTGCCATTCTACTCTCTAAGTGTATTAACCCTTGCCCCCCCTCATCCTTAGGCAAAAACAGAACAGCTTGATGTACCCAGTGTAACTTGTCCCAAAAAAAATCAACTAAAATGGCTTGCACGCTTTTTAACAATCCACTAGGTGGCTCCATACACGCTAAACGATGCCATAGTGCAGAAGCTACCAGGTTGTTTATTATCAACACCCTTCCTCTGAAGGACATCTTTGGTAACAACCACTTCCATTTATCTACCCTTCCTTTCATCTTTTCTATTAGCCCTTCCCAATTTTTTTTACTGTTACCTCATCACCTAAAAAAATTCCCAGATACTTGATACCTCCTCTTTTCCATTTTAAGCCCCCTGACAAGACTGGTAAACCACCAGACCACCTCCCCACTGCTAATGCCTCGCTCTTTTCCCAATTTACCCTTGCCATTGTTAAAAAACTAAAATCACTAACACATTCCCCTAGAACATGAACATCTTTCTGGTGTGTGACCAGGATTAAAACATCATCAGCATATGCAGATAATATCTGCGCATTTTTCAAACCTGGTAAAACCAGACCGCAGATTCCAGCCCGTATCCTATGCAGTAGAGGTTCAATGGAAATAGCGTACAACATTCCTGACAATGGACACCCTTGCCTGACCCCACGTTCTACATTGAACGGAGCACTCAAACCCCCATTGATCTTCAATACACTCTTAATGTCCCGGTACAAAACTTTGATCATCGCTATAAGACCCGGGCTCAGACCAAAACGCTCCAAAATCGTCCAAAGATAGAGGTGCTCAACCCTGTCAAAAGCTTTTTCTTGGTCCAGTGAAATAAACCCAACATCTAAGCCTAAAGAACTAGAGACATCCAAAACATCCCTAACTAGAGACACATTGTCTGTAATGGATCTGCCAGGCACACAGTAGGTTTGATCTTTATGTACGATTTCCCCAATCACCTCCCTGAGTCTGTTGGCCAGGGCTTTCGACAGGAGCTTGTAATCCGAACAGAGAATCGCAACAGGCCGCCAGTTCTTAATGTCTTGCAGATCTCCTTTCTTGGGTAACAAAGTTATCACCGCTCTCCTGCAGCTCAAAGGCAAGGACATTTCCTCAAAACTCTCATTGAGCACCTCCAGCAGATCTTCACCCATCTCCTCCCAGAAAGCTTTGTAAAACTCAATGGTCAGTCCATCAATGCCAGGGGCTTTCCCCCCCTCCATTCCCTGCAGTGCAGTGTACAGTTCATTCAGACCCAGAGGGTCCCCAAGACCGGTATTCTCTTCCTCAGAGATCTTCGGAAGACCCTCACAAAAGGAATCAAACAGCGGTTCATTCTCCTTATATTCACTCTTATACAACCGTGAATAAAAACTCACAGCTTCCTGACGAATCTCTCCGTCCTCTATTAGCTCTCGTCCTTCAGCCGTACGCAGAGTGTGCAGAAAACGTCTATGCCCATTCTTCTTTTCCATACCAAAAACTGGAAGGTGCATCAATCAAATTAGCACTTTGGAACCTCGACCGAACCAAAGCTCCCTGTGCCTGTATGCCTACTGCCTAGCAGATCTTTAAGCATATTTTTCTTGGATTTTAGAACCTCAAAATATCCTCGACTCTGTGTGGACTCAAACATATTCTGAAGGCCCTCAATCTCAGCCTCTAGATCCCTCATTGACCTTGTAATGCCCCGTGTGACATTAAGAGTGTATTGCTGACACAACTGTTTAATTTGAACTTTCCCACAGTCCCACCACTGCCTCAGGGACATAAAATCCTCTTTTTCACCCCTAAACCTTTTCCAAAAAAGAATAAAAGTCTCCTTAAAATTAACATCACACAGTAATGTGGAGTTAAAGTGCCAATATGCACTCTTTAGTTTTACCCTTGAAATAAAAACATCACTTAAAACCAACGAATGATCAGTAAAACCTACAGGCATAATTTTACACATCTTAACAACTCCACAATGATGTTTAAAACAATAAAACCTATCCAACCTAGCTAGAGAAATTACATTTTCTCTAACATGAGTCCAAGTATATTGTCTCTTGTTGTCATTTAACCTTCTCCAAATGTCTACAAGATCATGCGTCTCTACGAGTTGATTTAAAATCCTCTGCGATTCTCTGTGAGGTTCAGTGTGATTCCTGTCTAAAAAATTATTCTGAGTGCAATTAAAATCACCACCCAGAAATAAAAAATCATCAGAATTACAACTCCTCAGAGTGTCATTGAGCTCATTTAAAAACAAAGCCCTCTCTGAACCAACCACGGGCGCATAAATATTAATAAAAACCATAGTATGCCTTTCAAACTTGGCTTTTACTACCATCAGTCTCCCCTCCACTTTCGACTGTATATCATAAGACAATGGTACAAAACGTTTTGAAAACAAAATGCCAATCCCCCCACTCACTGAGGTCAGGGAGTTTAAAACCACCTCACCCTTCCATTCCGTCTTCCAGTCTGTTTCATTTGATTTATCACTATGCGTTTCCTGCACCAACATAACATCAATGCTTTTCACTTGATCATTTCATATAACAGAGCTCTTTTCTTTATGTCCCTTGCCCCATTCAAATTCAACGTGGCCACTCTAAAATTACTGCTCATTAAAAAAAAAGAGTAAACCACCCACGTGAACAAAGTCACCAAAACAACAAAACTATACCGATTCCCCCCCATCATCATCTTCTTTGTTGAGGACCTTCCTAACCCTCTGTACCAAACTCCTCAACTGGTAACGGGACACCTTAAAATGTCCAGCCCCAAGTGACAACACACCAGTCCTGTCAATTTGTAAAAAAAACACAACCTGCTTCCTGGGCGATGCCCGACAGCGCCTCACTGACACGATAAAAAGACATACCTAAAACTGGGACCTGAGGTAAGAAAATCAGTGAGGTCAGGGAGCAAAAGAAAACACTCTCTCCATGTCCCTTGCCCCATACAACAAACAAAACAAAATCCACTCTAAAAACACCCCCCATTAAGAAATTAAAAAAATAAACAACAAAAAAAACAAAAAACAACAACAAAACTACACTGATTCCACTCCATCCTCCACCTTACTGAGGTCCCGCTGTACCTTCTGTACAATTTTTCTCATCCTGTATATCTCTGTTTCAGCAAAACGACCATCTCCTTGAAACCTCATATGTTTCCTTGCTGCCAAAATAAACAACGCCTTATCTGGAAAGAAATGATTTATCTCTACCCCCTTCCTGTTTTTGTCATCTGTAAAAACATTTTCATTGCCTCCAATGAATAGCACTTGAAGTATCTTGAGCTTCATTTATACCTATATCTAAGTTCAGTGATCGTATAGTCTTCTATTACCCTTCTCCTGCATTGTTAGGTATTTCAGATGTTCGGTTCAATTAAAGGGAAGCTGACGAGGTGGTCAAATCAACAAACTGCAGGGTTTATTACTCTTTCTTAATAAACCACAGCTTAGAAATCAAAACACGTACATCGTCTCTTTGGTATATCTAATTGTCTCTTTGATGTGGCAGTTTGGTCCATGCTCGAATCAACTGCGGCCGTCAGATACGTTCTTCTCTCGTGCTGGGGTGGTATGGTTGCCAAGGCAACCTGGGTCTCCGTGTATCAGCGCTCAGGCAGAGAGAGCGCTCGTTTTTCGTCTATCATCGGGGGTGTCCCTCTCGCTGTGTCTCAGGCGCGGCTCTCGAGTTCTGTGTGGCTCGCCCTTCCAGGATCCTCTCCGTCTCCGGGTCTGTGTCTCCCTCTCTCCAGGTCCCTTCTGGTGTGTGTCTCCCTGTCCGTCGCCATCAGCCCTATTTAAAAAGGGAAGAGAGAAGACCTTCCCTGCCTGTCTAGTCACGTCACTCCCACAATCTGGCTTCCCTATTTGGCCAAATTCCTTGTAGCCGGAACTTGTCTGTCGTGACACGTCCTCCTGGGTCTTGCGTCAACATGTTACACAGTCTTGGTCTGCTGACACTACACAGTTTCACAATTAGAATCTGCCGGCTGTTTAATCATTACTTGATGAGGGGATCTGTTTTTCACTGAGTAACACATCCTCATGTTTTCTTGTGACACAATGTTTACATAGTCTAGATAAGAAACAGACTACTTTGTTTCTTGATTAACCACTGACCAATATTGTATAGTTGTTTATCTTTTTAGCATTAAGAGTTTTTATTCCTTATGGTGACTTCTGTTATTCTAATAGTTTTAAGTTATGTCCACTTGTTGTCTATTTTTCATGCTTGCTAAGCCTTGATCAAAGGTAATTTGGTATGACAGATAACTTTTTAGTACTGTTTTAACTGGTGGCAGTTCTGTGATGTGGAAGGGAGATTCCAACCGTTTTGGTGTCACCTTTCTGACCTCTGTACCCTAGTCAGCAGCTGCAGTTCTAACCTGAAATTACTTTAGCTTAGTGTAAATATGACCTTTTGATCTCAACTGTTATTTTTCAGTTGGTTCCTGTTTTTCAAAGATAATTATATCCTTCCTCGTCTGTTTGAGATGGCCATTTCCTAAACCACAGCTGTCACCACTTCCCTTTAGAATGTGCTGTTGGGAACGGGGGTTTTACTCAATCTCTATCTCAAATCTAGGTGGGGGAGAATGCCAAATGGTCTCCTGTTTGACGTATACAAGGCTATTTGGTTTAGTGACCTCTGTGGCCTTGCGGTAGGAGCTATTTGACAGGGGGAGGGTTTCTCACCGTGGCCAGTACACTAAAATACCAACTCCTTTCCTGATTACCTCAATATAGTCTTGAGGGGTCATTGATTATCTTAAAGGTCAGCCATCTGGTCTGGGGAGTCAACTGTCTCTACCCTCTTTCAACCTAGGGCCACAGAAATAACTCCCATGGGGTGTTCAAATCACCCTTTCTATCAAATCAACTTCTCTATCTAATCATTTATTTTGTACCTTTCAGTTGCTATGTTCATGTTTTCATTTAGAAATATACGACACACTCATTGTCTGTAGTAGCTGCATCGCTCTCATATTCCTCATCACCATCAGCGCCCATCTCCGACCATGTACTCTCTTGTGTACTCTGTGTACTGCTGAGTACTTCCTTCACATCTGCCTTCTTAGCTTGAGGGCTTGACAACTCAACTACTTCTAGCTTCCTCTTCTGCCTAACAACCATCATCCCGTCGTCCCCCTCCTCCATGTCAATATCCTCTACTTCCTCCACCCTGACCCCCCCAACCGAGTCCTTTGACCCTGTTCCTTCAACAGTCCCACCTTCCTCCTGCCCATTCATCTCATCCACGCTGATACCAGCCCTTCCACCCTGTCCCTGCAGATCAACTACCGGCACCTCATGTTCATTTCCATCCTCCGTAATCCTTCCTACCACGACCCCCCCCCCCCCCCCCCCCCCTCATTCTCATCCCCACCAACTGTCCCTTTTACTTCAACAGGTCCACCTTCCTCCTGGCTGCTTATCATGTCCCTGTCGACACAAGCCCCCCCACCCTGTCCCTTCAGATCAACTACAGCCACATGTTCACTTCCATCCTCTGTAATCCTTTCCACCACAACCCCCCCCCCCTCATTTTCATCCCCTTCATTTGTCCCTTGTACTACAACAGTTCCACTCTTCTCCTGGCTATTCAACGTGTCCCGGCTGACACTAGCCCCTTCTACCACCCACCCCCCCCCCCCCCCACACATTTTTATCCCCACCAATCTTTCCTCGTACCGCATCTCCAGCCTTACCCACTCCTTCCATTTCCTTATCACTTCTATCTGGTACAATAACCTTCTCAGAAGTCTCCCCACCACCCCTCTTCCCCTGTACCCCCCCCCCCTCAACCCCTTGATTCACACCCCAAGCTGCTCTTCCTTTCTTCGTTGCGCTCTTCCCATCATTTGCCCCCCTGCTTGGCCCCTCCCCAGGGCACGCTTGTCTTAGATGCCCCTCCCTTCCACACGCAAAACAGCGCATGTTCTGTGTCGTCGCAAAAATAATATACTCAAACCCGTCTATTATTACTGCTTATCTCTTACAGAATGACCTCCTAGACCCTAATCAGTCAGGCTTCAGGACTGGTCACTCCACAGAGACAGCCCTCATTGCGGTCACAGAGGCACTTCACTTAGCAAAAGCGAAAGGCCTCTCCTCTGTCCTGATTCTCCTAGATCTATCTGCAGCCTTCGACACAGTCAACCACCAGATCCTCCTCGCGGCCCTCGCAGGAATGGGAGTGGCTGGCTCTGTGCTGACATGGTTGTCATCATACCTCAATGACCGCTCCTACCAAGTGTCATGGAGAGGGACCCTGTCGGCCACCCGCCCCCTGCGGACGGGTGTCCCCCAGGGCTCGGATTTAGGACCCCTTCTCTTCTCCCTCTACACTAAATCACTGGGTAACATTATCACGTCTCATGGCTTCTCCTACCACTGTTATGCCGACGATACTCAACTCTTCCTCTCCTTCCCTCCCTCAGATATCCACGTCTCTGAGCGGATCTCGGCCTGTCTGTCCGACATCTCCGCCTGGATGACGACCAACCACCTCAAACTGAACCTAAGCAAAACAGAATTGCTCCACCTGCCGGCCAAATCCTCCCCCCTGACCGACCTTTCCATCACAGTCGAGAATGCAGCTGTGACCGCGTCCCCGACCGCCAAGAACCTTGGTGTTGTCCTCGACGACCAGTTGAACTTCTCTGCTCACATCGCAGCGACAACCAGAACCTGCCGATTCCTCCTGAGCAACGTCAGAAGGATACGCCCCTTCCTGACAAAAGAAGCCACCCAACTCCTCGTCCAATCAACAGTCATCTCCCGCCTCGACTACTGCAACGCACTGCTCGCTGGCCTCCCGGCCACTGCCACTAAGCCTCTTCAACTCATTCAGAACGCAGCGGCCCGCCTGATCTCAAACCTACCGAAGTCGGCCCATGTCACCCCACGTCTTAGGGACCTGCACTGGCTCCCCATTGCTGCACGAATCCGCTTCAAGGCCCTTGACCTAGCATACCGTGCGGCAAAGGGAACTGCTCCCGCCTACCTCCGGTCAATGGTCTCTAACTACACACCCTCAAGACCCCTACGCTCTGCATCTTCTGGCCGCCTCAGACCTACTCCTATCCAAGCTCCGGGAGGGTCATCAAAGAGAAGTCGCCTATTCTCAGTCCTTGCCCCACAATGGTGGAATGAACTACCCACCCCAGTTAGGACAGCCGAAACACGTCCAATCTTTCGCCGTCGACTAAAGACTCACTTCTTCAACCATTATCTGAATTAAAAAAAAGAAAAAAAAAAAAAGAAAAAAATCTAACCCTAACTAACCATACTGTCATGCACTTGTCCTAATAAACTAACCTACACTGTAGCACTCAACACTTTGATGAACATTGTTACTCAGCTGATAGAGTTGTGCTCTTCCTGATGGCTTGTCGTACAGAACTTGTAAGTCGCTTTGGATAAAAGCGTCAGCTAAATGACTAAATGTAAATGTAAATGTAAATGTATTACTTTAAAATTAAGATCCAACTC
>NW_028169378.1:0-25022 GCF_963971535.1 Notolepis coatsorum | reverse complement strand
CTGCTCCCTGTCCACACTGAGGGCTTGTAGTGTGTAAAGAACACCACCTTGGTCTCATTCTGCTCCCTGTCCCACACTGAGGGCTTGTAGTGTGTAAAGAACACCACTCTGGGGCTCATTCTGCCCCTGTCCCACACTGAGGGCTTGTAGTGTGTAAAGAACACCACTCTGGGGCTCATTCTGCTCCCTGTCCACACTGAGGGCTTGTAGTGTGTAAAGAACACCACTCTGCTCCCTGTCCCACACTGAGGGCTTGTAGTGTGTAAAGAACACCACTCTGCTCCCTGTCCCACACTGAGGGCTTGTAGTGTGTAAAGAACACCACTCTGCTCCCTGTCCCACACTGAGGGCTTGTAGTGTGTAAAGAACACCACTCTGCTCCCTGTCCCACACTGAGGGCTTGTAGTGTGTAAAGAACACCACTCTGTCCCACACTGAGGGCTTGTAGTGTGTAAAGAACACCACTCTGTCCCACACTGAGGGCTTGTAGTGTGTAAAGAACACCACTCTGTCCCACACTGAGGGCTTGTAGTGTGTAAAGAACACACTCTGGGTCTCATTCTCTCATTAATGCTTCCAATTAATTCAGTCACTAAGTCTCTTCTACACTGGAGGGCTGGGAATAATGAGGTGCTTTCCTCCATCCATTATTTTTGTCTATTTGTCTCTCTATCTCTCTCTCTCTCTCTCTCTCTTCTCTCTCTCTCTCTCCTCTCTTCTCCTGTCTTATTCTCTCTCCTGTCTTCATCTCCTCTCTCCCCCCCCTCTCCTCTCTCTCTCTCTCTCTCTCTCTCTCTCTCTCTCTCTCTCTCTCTCTCTCTCTCTCTCTCTCTCTCTCTCTCTCTCCTCTCTCTCTCTCTCTTCTCTCTCTCTCTCTCTCTCTCTCTCTCTCTCTCTCTCTCTCTCTCTCTCTCTCTCTCTCTCTCTCTCTCTCTCTCTCTCTCTCTCTCTCTCTCTCTCTCTCTCTCTCTATCCTATATATAATACCTCCCCCTCTCTCTCTATATATCTCTCTCCATTGTGATACAGGTTTCCCTCCACCCCGTGTCTATTTGCATTAGTTATACAGGATTTCACAAACACATCCACTTAAAAGTATAGCAGCAGGACAGCAGGCGTTACAGACAGGAGAGAAGAAGCCATTACCGGTACACTTGCATCATGAAAGCATCAATTAAAGTCTGCAAACTGTCAAGCTTCCACTGCACAGTAATTGATGATGTTTAAAGTCTTTACTTTGGGAGCCTCTCGGTGTAACATGGTTTTATAGTTTACGTCTGGTTTGTTTTTTAACCAAAGCCATGGCTATTAACCCTTTCACTGCCACAAGTTTCAAGTTTCTTTAATAGTTGTCATACAGAAGTACAGAATACTTTATACAAAATGCTTCTTACTGTTGCGCTCCAGAGACTGTGCAAGACAAGATAAGTATGAAATAAAATAACATAGTAAAATTAGAAGTAAAAAAAATGAGGTCACAGTGTTCAGTTTAGACATATGTACAATGTTCGATGCAGAATAGACGTAGTTACCATACAATATACAATACTGTGCAGTGTACTAATATACAATACTATATAGTGCAAGGCAGAAATGGAGAAATGGGACGAGGTGCAATTTAGGTACAATTCACAGTAGGTGTACGAGTTGTAGTGCAAATCCTTTATCAATAAATATAAAGTGTAAGTGTTTGTGTGATCTAAAGTGTGGAGAGTGGTGCTGCAGTGTGTTGTTTGTTTGAGTGAGTGTGTGCGTGTGGTGGTGTGTGCTGTGTGCATTTGATGGTTGTTGCATAGTGATTATGTTGTTTAGCAGCCTGATGGCCTGGGGATAGAAGCTTCTTCTGAGTCTTTCTGTGCTCGCCTTAAGACTCCGGTATCGCTTGCCTGACCGCAGCAGTTCAAAGAGGCAGTTGTTCGGGTGGCTCGAGTCCTTAATAATTCTCTAGCCTTCCCCTTGCACCGCTTGTTGTAAATGTTCTGGAGGGTGGGAAGCCCCCTCCAATGTGCGTTCGGCTGAACGTGTCACTCTTTGTAGTCTGCTACGGTCTTGTGCAGTGCTATTCCCAAACCAGGAGGTGATGTTGCCGGTCAGGATGCTCTCTATTGTACATGAGTAGAAGTTCCTAAGGATCTTCTGACTGACTTGGAACTTCCTTAGGCGCCTGAGGAAGTAGAGGCGTTGTCGTGCCTTCTTCACAACACTGTCAATGTGTGTGGTCCATGTCAAGTCCTCGGATATGTGGGCTCCGAGGTACTTGAAACTGTTCACTCTCTCAACCGGTGCCCCGTCGATGCTGAGGGGGCTGTAGTCCTTGACCCCCGACCTCCTGAAGTCCACAATCATCTCTTTTGTTTTGCTGACGTTCAGGGAGAGGCAGTTCTCCTGACACCACTGTGACAGGTTCTCTACCTCTTCCAGGTAGGCCCTTTCGTCGTTGGCAGAGATCAGGCCCACCACTACTGTGTCATCAGCAAATTTGATGATGGTGTTGTTGTTCGCTGTGCTACGCAGTCATGTGTGTACAGGGAGTAGAGGAGGGGGCTCAGAACACAGCCCTGGGGGGCCCCTATGTTGAGCGTGATGGATGAGGAGGTGCAGTTGCCGGCTCTTACCACCTGGGGTCTGCCCGTCAGGAAGTCCAAGACCCACTGGCAGAGGTCATAGTTCAAGCCCAGGTCCCTGAGCTTGGCTATGAGTTTGGAGGGGACTATGTTATTGAATGCTGAGTTGTAGTCGATGAACAGCATTCTCACATAGTTCCCCTGCCTCTTGTCCAGGTGTGATGCTGCTGTGTGAGCACATGGGCTATGGCGTCCTCCGTGGACCTGTTGGGGCGATATGCAAATTGCAGAGGGTCCAGGTTGATGGGGAGGGAGGAACAGATGTAGCCTTCACTATCTTCTCAAAGCACTTCATGGCTATGGAGGTGAGGGCTACAGGGCGGTAGTCGTTGAGGCAAGCGGGCGTAGATTTTTTGGGTACAGGGATGATGGTGGACTTCTTCAGACAGGTGGGGATGACAGCCTGTTCCAAGGACAGGTTGAAGATGTCAGTGAATACCGGGGCCAGTTGGTCGGCACAGACTTTTAGGACGCGGCCGGGGATGCCGTCCGGTCCTGCTGCCTTCCTGATATTAACTTTTTTAAAGATCCGTCTCACCTCATGCTCTGTTACCCTGAACACTGAGTCTCCATCAGCAGACCCCCCCCCCCCCATTGCCGTGGTTTGTAGGCTGGTGTTGTTATTCACAGCCTCAAACCTCGCATAGAAGGAATTGAGATCATTTGCTAAGGAGATGTCACTGTTCAGTTTGAGGGGGGTGCCTTTGTAGTCTGTCATTGTTCTGAGGCCCTGCCACATGCCTCTAGAGTCAGCCTGTTCAAACTGAAGTTCAACTTTATCCCTGTAACGCCGTTTTGCCTCTATTACTGCTCTCCTGACATTGTATCTTGCCATCTTGTGTTCTTCCATGTTGCCTGTCACCAGCCCGGTGTTGTATGCTGATGTGCGCACTTTCAGAGCCTCACGGACGGATTTGTCTACCCAGGGCTTTTGATTTGGGTAGATTTTAATTTTGTTGGAGGGGATTGTTTCTTCTACCAGAGTACAGACATAGTCAATCACCGTTTCGGTGTATTCGTTAATATTGGCTGTGTTATCACGGAATACACTCCAGTCTGTGCATCCAAGTGCAGCTTGGAGTGACTCCTCTGACGTCACGGCCCAACGCTTAACCTCTCGCGAGACCACCGGCGTTCGCTTGAGACTTTGTTTGTACTTTGGCAAAAGAAAGATGGCGGCGTGATCGCTTTTACCGAATGGACTAAGAGCCTGTGACTTGTACCCATTCTTAAATTGCGAGTATACATGGTCTAATATGTTCTCGCCTCTGGTGGGACAGGTCACATGCTGATAGAAATTCGGCAACACCTTTTTAAGATGCGCGCTGTTGAAATCACCCAGAACCAAAATGGCAGCGTCAACATTAGCTGTCTGGAGTTTGTTTACCTCGTCGTGAAGTTTTGAAAGTGCGACCCCAGTGTTCGCGTGTGGTGGAATGTACACTCCGATGAGGATGATGGACGTTAACTCTCTTGGGAGGAAGAAGGGTCGACATTTTATCGTGATAAACTCCAGGTCTGGGGAGCAGTGGTTAGACAGTTCCTTTGTGTTGCCTAAATCGCACCACTCTTTGTTTATCATGAAGGCAATGCCGCCTCCTTTCTTCTTTAGTGACTCTTCTGCCGTCCGGTCCTTGCGGAGAACGAAGAAGTGGTCTGCCGGTTCTATTGCGTGATTCGGGACATCTGGACTCAGCCAAGTTTCTGTGAAACAGAGGACGTTACAATCCCGAATGTCCCTCTGGAATTGGATCCGTGCTCTGATGTCGTCCAGTTTATTTCCTATCGATTGCACATTGGCCAACAATATGCTGGGCAATGTGGTTCTGTGTCGTTTGGACCTCAGTCTGTTAACCTTCTGACACTACAGAAGGTTAACTCTTTCACTACCACACTACAGAAGGTTATATTATCGTACTTGGCCATCGCGTCCCGCTCTTAAGCCTATCGAGATATACCTCATCTCATGTACCTATTGTACTCCATCAACGAAAAAAACAAGTACACCTACACCTGCCGGGTCCCGCCCCTATGGAGGCGTAGCCTATAAGACACTAGGCATGGTCACCAAACACTCTTCCTCTATTTCGCAGTGCGCCTTATGTAACTAGTTGTTGTGAAAAGATTTGAGAAATTGCGTAATGTTGAAAGCTTACCGGAGGTTTGTTTACCCCTGGAATCTTCGGGGCATGTTTCAGCGACACGTCGGGCCTATGTTGATGTTTCCTCGTCTGGTGGCAGCAGACCAAGGGGCAGCGTACAAGGTTTGGCTATCGAGCCGGCTTGTACACAGGTAGGCCCTGTGTCATCAGGCATTGATGTTGGTGTTAGTAATGCTGTGGAGTGTGTTTCGGCGCCAGGGCTGGGGTGGCTTGGTGAACGTTCCACTCCAGTGGACGTTTTCCTGGCTATCCTGGAGCATGCTGCTTACACTAATGCTACTAATGCTAATTGTTGTGAAGGATCAGATTAAACCGAATATATATGTTTATTTATATATATATATTTAAATAGTATTTGTATATCGTTTGATATCCCCTGTATATTCCTTGTACAATATGCACTGAATATCCCTTTAGTCTACTAAACAGCCCATAATAGTTTCATTCTACCATTGGACGAGAACCTGGCGCCAGGTTGCCATACCCCTAGGTTCAAGTTCAATCGTGCCGCCCAACATGTCGTGGCAAGCCCCGGTTCCGCGCAGGAATACGTC
Organism: Notolepis coatsorum; assembly: GCF_963971535.1. Classification (NCBI taxonomy): domain Eukaryota; kingdom Metazoa; phylum Chordata; class Actinopteri; order Aulopiformes; family Paralepididae; genus Notolepis; species Notolepis coatsorum. The sequence continues at coordinate 19,682 of NW_028169378.1, read as the reverse complement.
TGGCGAAATACGAATGGTACTATTTGTTCATAGCGCATATATATATGGCACAAGTAAAGTAGAACTTTCTTTTAGTCCAGTTCTTTACCCTCCAACAGAGTGACAGACGCGAAGCCTCACCCACGACGCACGTGTGGTGTAGTAAGGCCTACTTGGCCTCAGAATAGGCATTGAGATATCGTGTGAATTAATAGTTGAATAGTCATAGTTTGGCACTATACCGTCGAGTTGGACGTATTCTATTAAGCTAATAATAGTCTATTTATGTATGGTGCATCGTTCGGTTAGAGTTATAAAGTTATCAGTACCCCCATCGTTCCTGACGTTATCTGGACGCTTAACCAGGCTGGGCAGACCCCTAGTGGTGCTTGCATCCGAGGAGCTCCGGGCCAGGGCGACTGGACCTGTATATTGGATTACTCTACCCGGACGACGGCGAGCCTTCCACGGCTTGGATTATGCTTTGGGTGCTTTGATTATTCCATGGATAACGGCCAACACTGCGGAGTGTTGGAACTACCCCCCGGAGAGGACTCCAGGTGAGACGGCGCTCTACACCAGTAAGGTCGCCTCACGTCTCTCCGTTGTGGACCGGCAGCTACCGTCCACCAGAGGGTCCAGCTGTATTCGTCTGCGGACCGAGGTTCTGTGGGCACCGTGTTCAAGACTTTGAATTCTCCCAAGAAACTGTCGGCCAGATGGGATACCGCCAGCGGCTTCTCTAACCCCCCCCTCCTACTGTCTTACAACCAGCGGGACCCCCCCCCCCCCTTAGTGTATCCAGCTATAATCATTTAAGTACCATCGCTATAGTTTCCTAAATATCCAGGTTGTATACTTACTCCCTGCGTAACCAGAGATTGGACATTCAATGTTGATTTACCTACGAATACTCATTTGCCATACAAGTGCATATTTCAAATCATAAGGGTAAACAAGTGAACGTTGTATATACCTTTTGCTATATTAAATATTCGATTTGTACATTTGTGTGGATTCGTTTCATCAGGTGGGAAAGTGTTCATCATACTTATATCATGTACTGGATGGCCAGAAGTTAAAGTACAAGAGGTAGTGGTATTAAATACCATATCTAACAATACAGTCAGGGAATTGTACCCCTCAGTTACAATTGGTCCTTCGAGCCGGAGGGTAACTAGTGTAATATTAATATAGTGTTATTAATATTGAAATGGCCTATGATGAACACTCCACGAAACGGTCCTCCTAACCTAGAACGCCCGCGGCGCAGACGACAGACACCTCAGTACTTAGAGGCTTACACTGTCAGTCAACTACCTAGCCTTCGACAAACGGTAAACGCGGTAAAAGTAGAAAGTAAAATTATGTCTGACCTTAACGACCAGGTTTCCCCGACCACAGAGGCCCTAGTAGGTCCTAATGTAACTGACCAAGCTCACGGTGGGGACCAGGAAGGAGCTGACATGCCTTTACCCCCCGTCACTACCCAAGAAGTAGTCCCCGACCAGCCCCGGGAGGAAGACAACCCTACAGAGAGAGAACTCTGCACGGAAGAAGAGGAGGAGAGCGCCGAGGAAATAGAGCTCCAGGACTCCCCAACGAGTACCCCCAGGAGCGGCTCACGCAGGAGCGGCTCACCTCCACAACCGCCTTCCCCCAGCGAAGCGGAGAGGATGCTACAACAGGCGTTCCTCGTCAGCCTGACAGCCTCTACCGAACGCGATCGACTTCAGGGTGAACGCGATCGTCGCCAAGCACAGGCGCTCAGCGAGCGCGAACAACTCCAAGCGCAACAACGGAGCGAAGAAGAGCGCACACGCCTGGAGATGAGACGCCTTCAGACTGAAGAGAATATGGCAAGAGACCGGGCCGACGCCCAGCGCGCCGCTGCCGATGCCCAAAGAGAAGCAGATCTCACCAAGCGCGAAGTCGAGCGCGACAAGTTACAAGCGCAGCTAATGGAGCAGCTGATCCGCAAGGCAACACCCTCTCCCTCCGCCAGGGGTTCAAGGAACTCGTCGAGACAACAGTCAAGGGCAGCGTCTCCTCAACGAGCAAGCGACCCTGAACTTGACCAACAGACCGAGCCTAGACCCCCCGCAGACCCCCTTCCCAGACCGGTCCAAGCGAGACCCAGCTACAAGGAAGGAGCGGCATACACTGCGGAGAAGCTAAATAAACGATTACAGGATCTGGAAGATCTGATAGAGGAAGAAGAGGGAGAGGAGGAGAACCAAGCCCGACGACAGCACAGTACTCCACCGGACCAGGAGGTCCAGTACAGTCCAGGCTGTACCCCCGCGGCGCTGCGCTACAGACCCCCGACTCTATTCACGGGTGAGCACGACGCACGACCAGCCCCGAGGAATAGCACCTGGACCAGCGGGCCATGGTACCCTGTCAGTACCAGCCCACAGCGAGGCGCAAGAGGGGACTCGCCCAGGAGGTCTCTCCCCCAACGCTCGCCGATGTATCAGCCATCCACGGCGTCATACATTGCCACGCCGTCATTTCCAGACTTCGCCTATGAGAGTCGAGCACAGTACACGGAGCTCCGGATGTGCTTAGAGACAATGATGGTGGATGTCGCTGATGAACGCCACAAGTATGCAATATTACTGAAGCACCTGAAAGTACCGCGAGCGCACAATATAGCGCTAGCCTATGCCACCTCTTCGACACCATACACAGCGGCCCTAGCGGCGCTGGACCAGAGATATGGACGTATATGGGATTACGTAATCCAAGAGATAAGGCATATTGATCGCCTACCCCCAGCCACAGACAATCGCTCATTAGACGACCTGTCAATCAAAGTGCAGTCCCTGGTAGGGATGCTGGGAGCGCAACGGGAAAAGGGCATGCATGAGCTATACGCCAACTCTAACGTCGAGAGGATTTTGGAGAAGCTGCCACCCGCAAGACAGGAGCGTTTTAGGCGGCAGAGAGACTACCGGGATCCCAACGGCCCCGAGCCATCCCTCCTTGATCTAGCCGACTTCCTGGCGAGAGAAGTCAGCAGCTTACGACTGGATACATTCGGGCGGAGCACGCCAAGCTCCAGAGAGGGACCCAGGAGAATAAATGATGGAAGAAGATCGGTGACTGTCATGCACCAATCAGAGTCAGTACCGAGCAGTAAGAGTCACAGCACCCCCTCGAGAAAAGAGAAGTGGAAGATAGCGTGTCCCTACTGTGAGAAAGAACACTGGCTGTCACAATGTGACCTATTCACAAAGATGAATGCAGAAGAAGTGAGTCAATGGATAAAGTCCAACAGGCGCTGTTACCGATGTGCGCGGCCACACATGGCAGCCGAATGCCGCCTAAAGAAAAGGTGCAGTCGGTGCGATGGAGCCCATCTAGATATACTACACGACAGTAACAGAAGACAGCCTCCACCTGCACCATCGCGCGGCACCAAGGCAAGTGTCATGTACATTGACCCCGCCAGCAGCAGCGGCGCCCAAGTGCTCTTAAAGGTAGTCCGTGTGACATTGAGCTACCAAGATAAAGTCATGGACACTTACGCCGTCCTTGATGACGGGTCAGAGAAGACCCTTCTGCTCGCGTCCGCTGCGGCCCAGCTGGGACTGCGGGGGAGCAAGAACGAAATGACGATTCGGACAATAAGAAGAGATTTAAAGACGATAAAGGGCGAGAATGTCTCCTTCACTATCGCAGCAAACGGGCAGCCAGAGCGACGGTACAAGATTACAAATGCTTTCACCAGCCAAGAAATAGGACTATCGCAGATCCCAATCGCCAAGTTGATGGATAAATATGTGCACCTGCGACAACTACCTATCCCGCTCATAGACGGCGCTACCCCGACCCTGCTGATAGGCTCCGACCATGCAGAACTCATAGTCCCGATCGACCGGGTCCATACAGGACCCTGAGGCTGTCCTGCAGCAGTCGAGACCCGCCTAGGGTGGACCCTACAAGGCCCCCTCGCTAAATCTCTCAACCGAACAGCAGCCACTAGCTGCCTCCACTCCAGAGCGACAGAAGGAGACACCACACTCCTGCAGCATGTCGAGAAGAAAATTGACTGGCGACGTCGTGCGCTGCTCCGCGCCTCCCTGATCAAAGACGGCTTTGATCTCCGGCAGCGGGCCAGCAGCGACCCCCCAGTATTGCGCAACCTCAACCCACACGTCGCAGAGGACCCAGCAGCAGATGAAGAGGTCCAACACAGTGTGAAGAACAGTTTCTACGTGGACAACTGTTTACAAAGCGTTTCGACTCAAGAAGAAGCCGAGGCTCTCCTAATCAAGCTACGCGCCTCCCTGATCAAAGGCGGCTTTGATCTCAGGCAGTGGGCCAGCAGTGACCCGCACGTATTGCGCAGCCTCTCCCCCGCGGACAAGGCTGCCAGCAGCGAGACCTGGATGGCGACCATCCCAGGAGAAGCCCAAGAAATGACACTAGGACTAGTCTGGCGCTTCAAAACAGACTCGCTCCACTATAGACACAAACCCTTGGCTCCAGAGCAGGGAAGGTCGACGGCGATACCGACCACCAGACGGAGTGTGTACAGAACACTCACCAGACAATATGACCCGTTGGGATGTATTCTACCTTACACCACCAGGGCAAAGATGATTGTACGAGCACTATGGGACAAGGACCAGGGCTGGGACGACCCAATACCCGCACACCTTGCCTCAACATGGAGAGAGTGGGAGACGGAACTCCGCTCACTCCCAGGCGTCAATATACGCCGCAGCTACTTCCCATCCACAGTGAGGCCAGAGACATGCGAGATTGATCTACACGTCTTCAGCGACGCCTCCGAAGTAGCCTATGGATCGGTGGCCTACTTGCGTGCCCAAGAGAAGGGAGGAAAGATACACACTGCTTTCATCCTGGCCCGCTCAAGAATAGCCCCACGTAAGCAACAATCTATCCCACGTCTAGAGCTCTGCGCAGCCCTAGCAGGAGCGCATCTAGCCACGTTAATCCAACGTGAACTCACCATTCCGGTGCACAGAACAATCTTGTGGTCAGATTCCACGACAGTACTCACATGGATCAAGTCTGATTCATGCAGATACAAAGTCTTTGTGGGAGTCAGAGTCACCGAGATTCAAGAGCTAACAGAAGCAGCGAGTTGGCGGTATGTGGACACCAAACACAACCCAGCTGACGTCATCACCCGGGGAATGTCTCTGGATGACCTAACCCGTCGCAACATCTACAGTGACGGACCAGAATTCCTCAAGCTCCCGGAAGGAGAGTGGCCTACGCCCACCCCACGGGAAGCAAGTGACGAGGAGGCTGAGAACAAGAAACCTATGTTCTGTGGACTGAGCACAGTCGCCTCCACAGACCCCAACATAGATGACTGCATTACCCTAGAGAGTGCGCAGCAAAGAACATTCCTGCGGCACCACCCAGAGATTCAGTCCACCACCGACATGTCAGCAGCTGACCACGAAGAAGCAGAACTTCTTCTACTACAACGAGCCCAGAGAGACTCGTTCCCCGACGAGCTAGACTGTCTACAGGGAGGAAACCCCGTCCCATCAGACAGCAGACTGCTCCACCTGGCACCCGAGAGTGACGCCCATAATCAGAGTGGGTGGTCGCCTGCGGAGAGCCCCCGATCTACCGGATGATATTAAGTACCCGATCGTCTTGAACAGCCGACACAAGGTCACAGAGCTGATCATAAAGAAATACGACGAGGATGTACACCACGCAGGAGCAGAGAGAGTCTTCGCGGAGATCAGACGTCGTTATTGGATACTGCAAGGCAGAGAAGCAGTACGGCGCTTCCAGCGAACCTGTCTAGACTGCCGTAAGTGGCGCGCGCAGCCCAGCATACCACGGATGGCTGACTTACCCCCCTGTCGCCTCCGAATCGGCGACAAGCCATTCCACTCCACAGGCATGGACTGCTTTGGCCCGTTGTATATAAAGAGAGGAAGAGGCACCGAGAAGCGGTGGGGTATTGTATTCAAATGCATGACCACCAGAGCGATACATATCGAGCTCCTTCCGACCATGAGCACAGACTCATTCCTTATGGCCTTCCGAAGATTCACATCACGGAAAGGAAAACCGTCTACATTGTTGTCTGATCACGGGACCAACTTCAAAGGCGGAGAAAGAGAGCTGAGAGAGAGCTTCCAAGCTATGGGCCCAGAACTTAAGACCCACCTCGCTCCATCCCAGATTGACTTCCAGTTTAATCCCCCGAACGCACCCCACTTCGGTGGAACCTGGGAACGAGAAGTACGTTCTATAAAGACAGCCCTGTACGCCGTGCTTGGGGCCCAGACTGTGGCGGAGGAAGTCCTAATGACAGTCCTCACGGAGATCGAGGGAGTATTGAACTCAAAACCCCTCGGTTACGTCTCCAGTGATGTAGCAGATGTCGACCCAGTCACCCCCAACACACTCCTAATGGGGCGGCTGGACCCCGCGCTACCCCAGACAACGTACAGGCCTGAAGAAGCGAACGGCCGAAGAATGTGGAGGTACAGTCAAGTACTAGCTGACAAGTTTTGGAGCAGCTTCCTACTCCACTACCTACCGTCTCTACAGACCCGCCAGAAGTGGGTAAAAGAGAGAGACAATTTGACAGAAGGAACAGTCGTCATGATTATTGACCAGTCACTACCCAGAGCTATGTGGCCGGCTGGCCGCGTAAGCAAAGTGATCACCGGTGCCAATGGCAAGGTCCGAGCAGCTGAAGTACTCGTCCAAGGGCGCACTTACACACGTCCCGTGGCGAGGCTCATAGAACTGCCCCGACTCCCAGATACTATCGATGATGACCATGACCCCATGACTTTGTGAGTTGACTGACCCTTACAGCGGACCTTGAGTGGTAGACAGTGCGGTTAATCTGTCTCTGCTTAGCTAATTAGGTGGGACTAATTAGGGGGCGGCTGTTGTGAAGGATCAGATTAAACCGAATATATATGTTTATTTATATATATATATTTAAATAGTATTTGTATATCGTTTGATATCCCCTGTATATTCCTTGTACAATATGCACTGAATATCCCTTTAGTCTACTAAACAGCCCATAATAGTTTCATTCTACCATTGGACGAGAACCTGGCGCCAGGTTGCCATACCCCTAGGTTCAAGTTCAATCGTGCCGCCCAACATGTCGTGGCAAGCCCCGGTTCCGCGCAGGAATACGTCTGGCGAAATACGAATGGTACTATTTGTTCATAGCGCATATATATATGGCGCAAGTAAAGTAGAACTTTCTTTTAGTCCAGTTCTTTACCCTCCAACAGAGTGACAGACGCGAAGCCTCACCCACGACGCACGTGTGGTGTAGTAAGGCCTACTTGGCCTCAGAATAGGCATTGAGATATCGTGTGAATTAATAGTTGAATAGTCATAGTTTGGCACTATACCGTCGAGTTGGACGTATTCTATTAAGCTAATAATAGTCTATTTATGTATGGTGCATCGTTCGGTTAGAGTTATAAAGTTATCAGTACCCCCATCGTTCCTGACATTATCTGGACGCTTAACCAGGCTGGGCAGACCCCTAGTGGTGCTTGCATCCGAGGAGCTCCGGGCCAGGGCGACTGGACCTGTATATTGGATTACTCTACCCGGACGACGGCGAGCCTTCCACGGCTTGGATTATGCTTTGGGTGCTTTGATTATTCCATGGATAACGGCCAACACTGCGGAGTGTTGGAACTACCCCCCGGAGAGGACTCCAGGTGAGACGGCGCTCTACACCAGTGAGGTCGCCTCACGTCTCTCCGTTGTGGACCGGCAGCTACCGTCCACCAGAGGGTCCAGCTGTATTCGTCTGCGGACCGAGGTTCTGTGGGCACCGTGTTCAAGACTTTGAATTCTCCCAAGAAACTGTCGGCCAGATGGGATGAATGAATGAAATGAATGAAAACTTTATTTAACAGATTGCAGAATGGGTACAATACAGTACGGCTCAATACATACAATTGTTAAGGGGATGCAGACCTGAGAAAGACGTTTGTCTTGTTTCCATCAGGGTCCCCCATTTTCAATTCATATAGACATATATGACATACATGACATACAGATAGTCAGTACTGCTACATCTATACATTTATGACATACCAGATTTGCAAATACAGTACTGTTTGTGATACAGAAGGAGTCAAGAAAAGGGAGTATATACATTTGACGTAGAAACTGTACATTGGAGGAGGTTGGGTGGGGGGGGTTGGGTACATTGGGATATTGACAACCATACTGGGTAATTTACATTGGAGGTGGTTGGGGGGGGGGGGGGGCCGGGGGGCACACTGTATAAACAAGTAACACTGTACATTGAGGGGGGGGGGGAGGAGACACTGTACAAACAAACACAAATGTACATTGAACTATTGACAAAACCATACTAGGTAAATGACTGTACATTGGAGGGGGTTGGGTTAGGATATTTACAGGGGCCAGTGTTGAATTGCAGTCTCCCGTAGGTGTCCCTTGAGAGAGGTTTTGAAAGTGGGTAGTGATCCACATTCCTTTACAGCTTTGGGTAGGGCGTTCCACATTGATGTGGCATAATTGCGAAACGTGTTTAGTCCCTTATTTGAGCCGAATCTGGGTTTAACATGATTTGTGGAGCTCCCTCTGGTGTTGTGATCGTGGTATTCACTGACCTTTGGGAAGTATTTTGACATGTACATGGGTACCTTGGTCGTGTAGTGTATCTTGTAGACCAGGCCCATTGCAAGTTGTTGTACTCTGTCGTCTACTCTAAGCCATCCTAGGATACCGCCAGCGGCTTCTCTACCCCCCCCCTCCTACTGTCTTACAACCAGCGGGACCCCCCCCCCCCCTTAGTGTATCCAGCTATAATCATTTAAGTACCATCGCTATAGTTTCCTAAATATCCAGGTTGTATACTTACTCCCTGCGTAACCAGAGATTGGACATTCAATGTTGATTTACCTACGAATACTCATTTGCCATACAAGTGCATATTTCAAATCATAAGTGTAAACAAGTGAACGTTGTATATACCTTTTGCTATATTAAATATTCGATTTGTACATTTGTGTGGATTCGTTTCATCAGGTGGGAAAGTGTTCATCATACGTATATCATGTACTGGATGGCCAGAAGTTAAAGTACAAGAGGTAGTGGTATTAAATACCATATCTAACAATACAGTCAGGGAATTGTACCCCTCAGTTACACTAATGCTAATGCTAATGTTGATGCTGAAATGGGTCGTTGTTCTAATACTCCCCGCCGAGGGACGTTGTCGCTTTTCCCTCCTCTTGCCCGGTTCATTGATGAAGGTCAGTCGGTTGCTAATGTGGGGGGTTTCGCTGAGTCTTATTTACCTTTTTTACGGGTAAAGGGGCTAACAACAGGGTGCAGGCTGAGTGTACCGTGGCTGCGTAGCCAGGTAGCTTTGTTCCTGTGCCCCGGCGGGGATGAACGATGTCCCACCCGGCCGATGCTTGAGAGCGAATCGGCTCGGAGGGTGGCAGTATGGACGGATGAGTGGTATACTGCTGCAGGATGGTTTGTAGCGGCGGCCAGTGTTATGGCTCAGCTGGCTAGTTTCCTATCCACATTGGCGTCGGGTAGTGGGGCTATGGGTCCAGCCGACATTGTAAACATGTTGCATGTTTGTGGTGTTATAGAGATCTTGACTCAGTCTCAAGCTATAACTGCGGGGAGGATTAGGATGCTATCAACGTTTGTTGTTATTCATGTTTGGTTGGAGCACTCTCCTCTTGGGGAAGAGGATAGGTTTTCTCTCCTCACGACTCCTTTTTCCACGGAAAGGCTTTTTGGTCATTATGTGGAGGCGCAGGCGGTTGTTGATCTGGGTCCTACACCGCCTCACGCTGTGCAGCCAGAGGTGGGAGCACGGCCTCGTCAACGACTGTGGCGAGGCCCTCGACAGGCGGCCATGTTTCCCCCGCCAGTGGTGCCCTGGGCGGAGAGTCAACAGGGATCCACAAGGTCGACAGCCTTGGCGGCCGAGGGATCGGCCATTTTGGGTGTATGCGGCTTGGATAAAACAAGCCGTTGTCATTCTGCCGCGAGCAGCCCGCTCCCCGTTCAATCCTCTCTCTGTTACCCACGGAAGCGGGGCTCTGATCGTTTTCCTTTGGCTGCGGGCCGCGAACCTTCGTTGAAGCGCATGCGGCCCCATTCTTCACTTCTCATGGGGACAGGGGCTGACACCCAGTTAATGGCTGAGCCTGGGTCTGTCCGTGAGAATGTTGTGCTGTCGCGTGGCTCCTGTACCACACGGTGTGTGATGGATGAGCCTGGTGTTACAGCTGCCACTAGCTACAGTGGTCAGCAGGGGGACTCGAGGCCTCTTCTGTTGAATGCACAGCAAGGGTTACCCCGGCCTCGCCTTCGCCAGGCGGGGTATCGCGCTGATGCCTCCCACTCCCGTGAGAGCGGCAGTGCTCTGCAAAGAAGAGGCGAGCGTGATTTGGGTGATAGCAATATCACTGCAGGGCTTCGGCGTGTAGGAGCCCATGGGACTCTCATGCCTTGCGTGTCTAGCTGTAGAACAACTCCTCAGCATGCGCTAGAGGGGTGTTCAGGGGGGGGGTGTGTGTCAACCAGTTTGATGACAGCTTCTCCCGTATCAAACCGGCCCTTCTGTCGGGGTCCCCCCTTGGGTGCGTTGCACAGCGGGAGGGACCGGGCCAACTATCTACTGTTCCTTGCGGCCCAGCGTCAGTTGACGGCAGGTGCGCTGTGGGATTATTGTCACATATGGCGACAAGAATGCCGTTTGGGGGGGTGGATAGAGAGAACATTGACAGAGGGGCTTGTGTTGCAGTTCGCGCAACCCCAACCTCCGTTCTCAGGTTTGGTGCCGACCCTATTGTCAGGGTCAGAAGCAGTGACAGCCCTGGCCGACGAGATCCGATCTCTGTTGGCGAAGCAGGCCGTAGTCGTGGTCCCGAGAGAGGACGCAATGTCAGGCGTCTACTCCTGTTATTTTCTGGTGCCCAAGAAAAAGGGGGGGGTCAGACCTATACTGGATCCGTATGATTGTAGCGAGACCGTTCAGGATGTTGACCGTCAAACTCCTGCTGCTTTCTGTCAGAAGGGGAGACTGGTTCACCTCCATAGACCTGAAGGATGCGTATTTCCACATCCCGATTTTCCCTCCTCACAGGAAGTTCCTGTGGTTCCTGTTTCAGGGCGTAGCGTACGAGTACCAGAGGTTGCCGTTCGGCTATTCTCTGGCTCCCCGCACATTCACCACGTGCGTAGCGACTGCGCTGGAGCCTCTACGTCGTCGGGGTATACAGGTTCTGTTCTATCTCGACGACATTCTGCTCCTCAGTCGTTCGGAGGAGGTTGCCAGGTCTCATACCAGGCTGGTGGTGGAATTCCTCACCAGGCTGGGTTTTGCTGTGAACTGGAAGAAGAGTACACCTATTCCCAGTCAACAGGTGGAGTACTTGGGCTTGACGTTGAGGTCAAGGCCCATGATTGTAACCCTCTCGGAGCAGCGGCGGGTTTCTATCCTTCGTGCGCTCGGGGGTTTCCGTCTGGGAGGGACGGTCACGGCGCTGCAAGTGATGCGCCTGCTCGGTATGATGGCATCTGCTCACACGGTGGTTCCTCTTGGCCTCCTCTTCATGAGGAGGATACAGAGGTGGTTTTTCTCTATGGGAATAGATCCGGTGAGGGACAAAGGGAAATGGTTGACGGTTCCTTTGTCGATATGGGGAGATCTCGCCCATTGGAGGAGGCTGGGTATCCTCACCATTGGGGTCCCCATGGGCAGCAGGCGCTCACACGTCACAGTCTTCACCGACGCCTCTCTCACGGGTTGGGGAGGGACGTGTCGGACCCACGCAGTGGGGGCAGCTGGACGAAGGTCCGTGCTGGCCCGTCTACCCCGCACATCAATGTGTTGGAATTGAAGGCGGTCCTCCTGGTCCTCAAACGGTTCGACCACCTGGTGGTAGGCGAGCACGTTTTGGTCAGGACAGACAGTATGACGGCAGCGGCGTATATCAACAGGCAGGGTGGGACTCGTTCCATCCGCCTGCACCGGGCGGCGGTCGAACTTTGGCTATGGGCATCTCGCAGGCTGCGCAGTCTGAGGGCGCTCCACATCCCTGGTGCAGAGAATGTGGGCGCGGATATGATGTCTCAGGGCGGTCCTCGTTACGACGAGTGGGAACTCCGCCCCGACATAGTCAGACAGATCTGGGATCGTTTCGGGAAGGCCTCGATAGATCTGTTTGCGAGCCGACGCTCTCACAAGTGCCCCTTGTGGTTCTCGGTCAGTCGAGCAGATCATCCCCCCTTGGGGGTGGATGCCTTCTCGATCTTTCCCTGGCCGCCCGGTCTTCTGTACGCCTTTCCTCCTGTACAGCTGTTGGGTCAGCTGTTGGAGCGGATACGGAGGGAGCGCAGGACGGTGATCCTGGTCGCACTGGACCGGGGCACGGCAGTGTGGTTTCCGGTCTTGATCCAGCTACTCGTCGCTCCGCCTTGGGTTATTCCTTGGTCGGCGACGGCCCTCTCTTAGCAGCACGGGTCGCTGTTCCATCACCCGGCGTTTGGCCAACACCTGCCGGTGTGGCTGGTGAGAGGGTAGGTCTGGAGAGGATGGACCCTTCTGTGGTTAATACCATCCGGAATGCGCATGCTCCCTCCACTGTCGCGCTTTACGCCGGTGCAACGCTCTTTGGCTCCGAGTTGGGATCTTCAATTGGTCGGTTGTCCTTGGCCCCGTTTGAGCCGCTTGAGCAGGCGCCGTTGGGACAGTTGTCCTTCAAAACCGCGTTCTTGCTGGCCGTGACCTCCGCTAAACGCGTGGGTGAGCTCTGTGCTCTTTCGGTACGTCCAGAGTGCCTGTCTTTTCGTTCCGATTGCGGTGCCACTCTGCGGCCTAATCCTGCTTTCGTGCCTAAGAATATCCAGAGTTCCTTCCGCTCCAGGGATATTGTGGTTCAGGCGTTTTAATTCCACCTCCTCACGCTAGTGAGTTAGATGCGGGCCTTCACCTGTCATGTCCGGTCCGTGCTTTGGGTATTTACCTCAGCCATACTCAGGACCTCAGGGTTACCGATCAGCTTTTTGTCTGTCACGGTGGTTCTCGTGCCGGTAAGGCACTATCGAAACAGCGCCTGTCCCATTGATTGTGCGAGGGCATTGCCCTCTGCTACACGTTGGCCGGGCTGGATCCCCCTGGGGGCGTCAGGGCGCACTCCACTCGTGGGGTGGCTGCCTCTGCCGCTCTGCTGGGTGGGGCCATGGTGGAGGACATCTGTGCTGCAGCTTCATGGTCCTCCCCGGGCCCCTTTGTAAGGTTTTACAAACCGGAGGGTTCTGTCTCCCAGGCGGTTCTGGGGTCTGTGGCCTTTCCTGCTTCCCGTCCTTTGGTAGGGTAGCAGGAGTGTGTGGGTATGGGCCACAGTGTGTTGGTTCACACGTGGTTCCGCCTGTGCTGTGTGTTCAAGGGGTTCTAGTTCCCTCTTGCTCGCACTCGGGTGGAGTTGACTGCGCCCCCCCCTTCATTAGGAAGGATGGGGTGACGGGACTCCCCAACCCCTTGATGTGGGCTTTCGGGTCCTCAGGGGGTGCATTTGTCGGGCCTCGCGTCCGCTCTACCCCATATCTCGATAGGCTTAAGAGCGGGACGCGATGGCCAAGTACGATAATATAACGTAAGGTTATGTATATAACCTAGTTATATGAGTACTGGCTGAGCGTCCCGCTCTTAACGGCCCTGAGTCCCCGTTTTGAGGAATCTTTTCCTGGAAACGGGTTTTTTGGCGAGGAAGAGTGTTTGGTGACCTAGTGTCTTATAGGCTACGCCTCCATAGGGGCGGGACCCGGCAGGTGAGGGCGTATTTGTTTTCGTTAGTGGAGTACAGTAGGTACATGAGATAAGGGATATCTCGATAGGCTTAAGAGCGGGACGCTCAGCCAGTACTCATATAACTAGGTTATATACATAACCTTACGTTAACCCTTTCACTACCACACTACAGAAGGTTAACCTTTCACTACCACACTACAGAAGGTTAACCCTTTCACTACCACACTACAGACGGTTAACCCTTTCACTACCACACTACAGACGGTTAACCCTTTCACTACCACACTACAGACGGTTAACCCTTTCACTGCCACACTACAGAAGGTTAACCCCTTCACTACCACACTACAGACGGTTAACCCTTTCACTACCACACTACAGACGGTTAACCCTTTCACTACAGACGGTTAACCCTTTCACTGCCACACTACAGAAGGTTAACCCCTTCACTACCACACTACAGACGGTTAACCCTTTCACTACCACACTACAGACGGTTAACCCTTTCACTGCCACACTACAGAAGGTTAACCCATTCACTACCACACTACAGACGGTTAACCCTTTCACTACCACACTACAGACGGTTAACCCTTTCACTGCCACACTACAGAAGGTTTACCCCTTCACTACCACACTACAGACGGTTAACCCTTTCACTACCACACTACAGACAGTTAACCCCTTCACTACCACACTACAGACGGTTAACCCCTTCACTACCACACTACAGACGGTTAACCCTTTCACTATCACACTACAGACGGTTAATCCCTTCACTACAACACTACAGAAGGTTAACCTTTCACTACCACACTACAGAAGGTTAACCATTTCACTACCAAACTACAGAAGGTTAACCCTTTCACTGCCACACTACAGAAGGTTAACCCCTTCACTACCACACTACAGACGGTTAACCCTTTCACTGCCACACTACAGACGGTTAACCCCTTCACTACCACACTACAGACGGTTAACCCTTTCACTACACACTACAGAAGGTTAACCCTTTCACTACCACACTACAGAAGGTTAACCCTTTCACTACCACACTACAGACGGTTAACCCTTTCACTACCACACTACAGACGGTTAACCCTTTCACTGCCACACTACAGAAGGTTAACCTTTTCACTACCACACTACAGAAGGTTAACCCCTTCACTACCACACTACAGAAGGTTAACCTTTCACTACCGCACTACAGACGGTTAACCCTTTCACTGCCACACTACAGAAGGTTAACCTTTCACTACCGCAATACAGACGGTTAACCCTTTCACTGCCACACACAGAAGGTTAACCCCTTCACTACCACACTACATACGGTTAATAGCCATATACTGTAACTCAGTTCCTTCCTCTCCTCTGTCCTGCAGGTGTGTGGTCATGGCTTCGAGGCCGGCTCCCTGGGCCCCAGCACCATCGTGGGCAGCGCGGCGTTCAACATGTTCGTCATCATCGCGCTGTGCGTCTGGGTGGTGCCCGACGGAGAGACCAGGAAGATCAAACACCTGAGGGTGTTCTTTGTCACCGCGGCCTGGAGCATCTTCGCCTACATCTGGCTCTACTTGATCCTCAGTGTCTTCTCCCCTGGAGAGGTGGAGGTATGGAGGGAGGGAGGGGGGAGGGGGGAGGGGAGGGGAGGGAGGGAGGGAGGGAGGGAGGGAGGGAGGGAGGGAGGGAGGGAGGGAGGGAGGGAGGGAGGGAGGGAGGGAGGGAGGGAGGGAGGGAGGGAGGGATTTACATAATTCTCATTACAATGTACAATGTGTATGTCAATACAATTAAACAACTAACTACACATTATATTGGGCAACATGTGTCCCCATCACACTTAAAACCACATGAGATCTCACAATAAAAAAAATGCTAAAATACACCTGTCCTTCTGCAACACAACAAAAAAACATTGAAGCTCCACCCAAACAAAAAAAGTATCCATACTTCCATTCAACACATAATATGTCATCAAGAACAACATATGAGCAACCCAAAAGGGTCCCGTCAGTCCATTTGTGTCAATTTTTATATCCAGCGCATGAAAAAAGATCCCCTTCATCAGGACCTTCCGTTCCACCGAAATAATCCTGCAACAGGTATTGTTCCCCGACGCTCCGCGCTTCAGTCCAATCGTCCAGACAGACCCTGTTGTGACAGGCCGTCCTCAGCCCCAATAAAGAAGCCACTTCCTCTGACCCGGCTACATTCACAACATCTTTCAGTGTCATTGTCCCAACTGCTTGCAGACACTGTCCAAGCCCAGGTCTACTCCCTTCCTGAATGTCCAGCCGGGCTCCACACATCAGAAGCTCCATTATCATGGTAACATTATATTATACAGTTTTCTGAGCTTCTGCACAAATTTTCTCAGTCTAAAAAACGTCCTGGGAAGTGTACCCCCCATTGTTCTTCAACCTCATTTGAGTCCTTGCTGAAAAAATAAACATCTCTAAATCTTCAAAAAAATCTTCCACTTTGACACTTCTCAAATGTGTTGTTGTGTGGAGGAACTTCTGTATCTGCCTGACTGCATACAATTTTTTCCATTGTGAATCAGACACTTGAGAAGCATTTGGGAACTCATCTTCCTCAACACTTGAGATGTCATCCCCCCATTGTCTTTCAACCTCATCCTCGTCCATGCTGGACTGAGAGGAACCTGTGTCTTCTACACCCTCCTGACTCTCTTTGACCAAACTTGTCACTCCTTCCTTATCCTGAGAGCCCACCCCTCCATCACTTCCACCACGCCATCCACTGTCTGACTGTTTACATTGTCCACCACATTCAGCTTTTCCCCTATTACTTCACTTGTCATATTTTTTTATTCCTTTTTTTACCCTGACGCGGTGTTGGGCTTGGGGGACAAAAAAAACTCTGCTCTCCCCTGTTACCTCGCCACTTGTTGAAGGGGGCGCAGCATCTCTGATCCCCACCTACTTACCTACACAACCACTGGTTGAGGGGGGAACAGCGTCTCCCACCCCTCCCTCCTCTGTACCTGCACCACCCGCACCACCCCCTGTTACCCCACAGTCGCCACTAGTTGAGGGGGGGCAGCGTCCCTCACTCCTCCCTCCTCTGTACCAAGGCTCTGCTCCGTACCTGCTACACCGGTTCTGTGGCCCTGCAGCAGGATACTATCTGCTGCACTACTGACGGTCTGCAAAGGGACACTGTTTACACTGCTGACGGTCTGCAGAGGGACACCGTCTACACTGCCGATGGCCTGCAAAGGGACACTACCGACACTGCTGACGGTCTGCAGCGGGACTCTGTTGTTGTCACTGATCTCAGCTCTGCGCTGCCACACTCCTCCCTCCTCCACACCTGCGCTGAGCCCAGCGCCGCGCTCCTCTTGGGGCTGAGGCGGAGGTCGCCTTGCCCCTCTCCCCGCACAGTCTCGGGAGATATGTCCCTCTTCCCCGCATTTGAAACACTTTACCGAATTGCCAGAACTCACAAAAACCACATAATCAAACTCATCAACCTTTATCTTAAAAACCAACTCAAGCTCCTCTCCGCTGTTGTTTAGAATCATTAAAACCTGTCGCCTGTGTGAGACAACATGCTTTAAAAGCGGAGATTTACATCCCGACGACATTTTTCTTATAGGGGAAATTATCCTCCCATGTCGTGCTAGTTGACTTATCAATAGTTTGTCACTGATGAACGGCGGAATGTTGGAAATAAAGACATTTCTGCCTGGTGTGGAAGAGGCTCAACAGAAAGAAAAGCCCCATCCACACTGATCCCTGATTGAACCAGTGTCTGCACCTTGTCCAATGAATCAAGAAAAATCACCACTCCTCCGTTCATTCTCGCAGCTGATTTAATATTTCTATGTCCGACAATATTTCCAACTGCCATACTGCAGTCCTCTACTGACACATTAGAAACAGATATCTTGATACCATGCTTTCTACCAATTTTGGAAAAGTCCATACTGGCGTCTGACGTCAACCAGCAAAACAGCCTGGCTGACTGCCAAACAAACAAAACACTCCCACTTAACCCTATACACACCAAAAACACACAGCAACCCAACACTATACTATAATACAATATTCCATAACAAATTAACAAAATAGACAGATAAAGATAGAAAAAAACTCACTACACCTCCAACCTCCAACCTCTCCAATCTCTCCAATCTCATTCCCAGCATGCACTGAGAGAGAGAGAGAGAGAGAGAGAGAGAGAGAGAGAGAGAGAGAGAGAGAGAGAGAGAGAGAGAGAGAGAGAGAGGCAGTGAGATACTAGAGAGAGAGAGAGAGAGAGAGAGAGAGAGAGAGAGAGAGATAGAGAGAGAGGGGTAGTGAGATACTAGAGAGAGAGAGAGAGAGATAGAGAGAGAGAGAGAGAGAGAGGTAGTGAGATACTAGAGAGAGAGAGAGAGAGAGGTAGTGAGATACTAGAGAGAGAGAGAGAGAGAGAGAGAGAGGTAGTGAGATACTAGAGAGAGAGAGAGAGAGAGAGAGAGAGAGAGAGAGAGAGAGAGAGAGAGAGAGAGAGAGATGAGAGAGAGAGAGAGAGAGAGTGAGAGAGAGAAAGAAAGAGAGGTAGTGAGATACTAGAGAGAGAGAGAGAGAGAGAGAGAGAGAGAGAGAGAGAGAGAGAGAGAGAGAGAGAGAGGAGAGAGAGAGAGAGAAGAGAGAGAGAAAGAGAGGTAGTGAGATACTAGAGAGAGAGAGAGAGAGAGAGAGAGAGAGAGAGAGAGAGAGAGAGAGAGAGAGAGAGAGAGAGAGAGAGAGAGAGAGAGAGGTAGTGAGATACTAGAGAGAGAGAGAGAGAGAGAGAGAGAGAGAGAGAGAGAGAGTGTGTGGCTCAGCGGAGTAGCAATACAATCGTCAAATTTGCTGACGACACAGTGGTGGTGGGCCTGATCTCTGCCAACGACGAGAGGGCCTACCTGGAAGAGGTCAAGGTCCTGGCGGGATGGTGCCAGGAGTACAGCCTCTCCCTGAACGTCAGCAAAACAAAGGAGATGATTGTGGACTTCAGGAGGTCGGGGGTCAAGGACTACAGCCCCCTCAGCATCGACGGGGCACCGGTTGAGAGAGTCAACAGCTTCAAGTACCTCGGAGCCCACATATCCGAGGACTTGAAATGGACCATACACATTAACAGTGTGGTGAAGAAGGCACGACAACGCCTCTACTTCCTCAGGCGCCTAAGGAAGTTCCAAGTCAGCCAGAAGATCCTTAAGAACTTCTACTCATGTACAATAGAGAGCATCTTGACCGGCAACATCACCTCCTGGTTTGGGAATAGCACTGCAAAAGACCAAAGCAGACTACAAAGAGTGACACGTTCAGCCGAACGCACAATTGGAGGGGGCTCCCCACCCTCCAGAACATTTACTACAAGCGTTGCAAGGGAAGGCTAAGAGAATTATTAAGGACTCGAGCCACCCGAACAACTGCCTCTTTGAACTGCTGCCGTCAGGCAAGCGATACAGGAGTCTCAAGGCGAGCACAGAAAGACTCAGAAGTAGCTTCTATCCCCAGGCCATCAGGCTGCTAAACGAACAATGAATGAACACTACACAACAACAACCACCAAACACACATAGCACACACATCCACACGCACACACTCACTTTAAACAAACACACTGTAGCACCCACTACACACACTTTATAGCACACACCCACTTTAAACAAACACACTGTAGCACCCACTCCCCACACTTTATATTTATGGATGAAGGATTGCACTACAACTCGTACACCTTACTGTAAATTGTACCTAAAATTGTACCTCATCCCATTTCTGCTTTGCACTAGATAGTACTGTACATTAGTACACTGCATAGTTGTGTATTGTATATTATATGGTAACTCAGAACATTGTACATATGTCTATACCGAACAACTGTGACCTCATTT
>NW_028169379.1:5000-18090 GCF_963971535.1 Notolepis coatsorum | reverse complement strand
GAACTCGGAGTAATGTGCACACTCTCTCTTTATCAGGTCTGATCTCAAACAAATCTTATAATCTGACCTGTCAATCTAATCTACAAAGATCAGCTTGTTCAATCTCTTGATCCTAAATCACTTGTAGCCCCGCCCCCTGCAGGCCATGCCCTCAGTGCAGCCAGGAATCTGGGAGCAGAGCTTCTTCTTGCCTTAGGGGAGCAGCGTCTATACTTTCCGTAGCCGCATTTCTGCAGGACGCTCTCTGATTGGCCACTGACTGACGCTCTCTGATTGGCCACTGACATGTTTGCCCAATCGCGTGACGAGCTGTGTCTTTGCCCATTTCCGCGTCGAACAGCCTGCAAACTACCTGGCGTTCTATCGCCATGCTCTAAGACAAACTCTAACCTTAACCAACTTCGAAAGAGTGCCTAAGCTTAACCGTCGAAAGAACTTGCCGTCACGCTCTAAGACAAACTCTAACCTTAACCTACTTCAAAAGAGTGCCTAAGCCTAACCAGTGTAGAAACTGACGTCGGCCAATCAGAGAGCGTCCTGCAGAAATGCGGCTACGGAAAGTATAGACGCAGGGGAGCATTGGTGTCGGCAGTGTGTGTGTGTGTGTGTGTTGTGTGTATGTATGTGTAGTTTGTACTAGGGCTGGGCAATTAATCGAAAATTCATAGACCTATGCAATCTCATTTCTAAGTTATGACGATTTTTATTTGTATTCAAAAAAAAATATTCTAAAACATTTGTTTACCCTTTTTTTTTTTACCTTTTAAATGATTTTATTGAAAAAATAAGAATTGTGATCTCAATTCTTAGAGAGAAAAATCGTGATTCACATTTTAGCAAGAATCGCCCAGCCCTAGTTTGTACTGTTTGTACTGACAAGACCAGAGGGAAGCTACACTACAGTTGATTAAACAGTGTGAGGGAAGTAAGTGACTTTTGAGTAACTATTTTGTTGTTTAATCTTAATATCCTTCTCACTAACTCTCATGCTTAACCCCAAGACATCCACTCCCCCTCCACCCTCTCCACTGACACACTATCCGCTCTACCTTTGAGTGACACCTTCTCTGCTCTACCCCCAGAGACAGCAACCTCCACCCTCCTCTCAGCCCTCTCAACCTCCTTCGACAAGCTCTGTCCCCTCGCTGAGAAACCTGCCCGTCGTTCCCCACCCAGTCCATGGCTGTCGGATGCAGTGAGAGAAGAAAGACAGGTCCTGAGAGCGGCCGAGACGAAGTATAGAAAGTCACGCCTCACTGCTGACATAGTCACATATCACAACCTATTCTTAGCATTCTCCAAAACCATTACTAATGCCAAAGCTAACTACACACCCTTAAGACCCCTACACTCTGCATCTTCTGACCGCCTCAGACCTACTCCTATCCGAGCTCCGGGAGGGTCATCAAAGAGAAGCCGCCTAGTCTCAGTCCTTGCCCCACAATGGTGGAACGAACTTCCCACCACAATTAGGACAGCCGAATCCCGACCAATCTTTCGCCGTCAACTGAAGACACACTTCTTCAATCAATATTTGAATATATATATTTTTTTAAATAACCCTCTTACTGTCATGCACTCTTCCTAATATAGTAACATACACTCAACACTATAGCACTCAAGTCTTAACACTTTGATGAACATTGTTACTCAGATGATAGAGTTGTACCCTTCCTACTGACTTGTTGTACAAAACTTGTACGTTGCTTTGGATAAAAGCGTCAGCTAAGTTACAAAATGTAAATGTAAATATGTGCATGTGTATGTGTATGCATGCACGCATGTGTGTGTATGCGTGGGGGGGGGGGGGTTGTGTGTATGTATGTGTGTGTGTGTGTGTGTGTGTGTGTGTGTGTGTGTGTGTGTGTGTGTGTGTGTGTGTGTGTGTGTGTATGCTGGTGCTGGGTGGCCTAAACCGCATGTTTACTGGCGTGCGTTTGTGTGTGTGTATGTGTGTGTAGGAGGGAGTGAGGGTGTGTGTGTGTGTGTGTGTGTGTGTGTGTGTGTGTGTGTGTGTGCATGTGTGTGTGTGTGTGACTGTTTTGCAGTTGATGATGCATGTCGGGGTTGGGTGGCTAAGTGGATGGCGGTAAGATGCTCTGGTATGTTGACAACTGGAGTGTGTGTGTGTGTGTACAGTGTGTGTGTGTACAGTGTGTGTGTACAGTGTGTGTGTACAGTGTGTGTGTGTGTGTACAGTGTGTGTGTTTGTGTGTGTGAGTCCATTTGCGTGAGCTCCAGTAGTGAGGGGGGGGGGGGGCTTCTGGTATGCTCATAACTGGTGTGTGTGTGTGTGTGTGTGTGTGTGTGTGTGTGTGTGTGTGTGTGTGTGTGTGTGTGTGTGTGTGTGTGTGTGTGTGTACTGTGTGGGGGGGGGGGGGGGGGGGGTGTGCAGAGTTTGAGTGCAACATGTGTGTGTGGTGCATGGCAGTAGCGTGTAAGGGGGGGTTCTCACTGGGGCTTGACGGGATAAGAGGAGTGTGTTTATGAGTGTGTGTGCGTTTGAGAGAGAGAGAGAGATAGCGAGAGAGAGAGAGAGAGAGAGAGAAAGATAGCGAGAGAGAGAGAGAGAGAAGGAGAGATAGAGAGAGAGAGAGAGAGAGAGAGATAGCGAGAGAGAGAAAGATAGCGAGAGAGAGAAAGATAGCGAGAGAGAGAGAGAGAGAGGGAGAGATAGAGAGAGAGAGAGAGAGAGAGATAGCGAGAGAGAAAGATAGCGAGAGAGAGAGAGATATCGAGAGAGAGATAGCGAGAGATAGCGAGAGAGAGAGAGAGAGAGAGAGAGAGATAGCGAGAGAGAGAGAGAGAGTGAGAGAGAGAGAGAGAGAGAGAGAGAGAGGGGGGTATAAAGGGAATTTGTGAGATGATGCCCATGGGCGATGCAAGGCCTATAAATCTTAATGTACGATATAAACTAGGAGCACAACTCAGCGTGTGTGTGTGTGTGTGTGTGTGTGTGTGTGTGTGTGTGTGTGTGTGTGTGTGTGTGTGTGTGTGTGTGTGTGTGTGTGACAAGACACTGATGTCAAACATGATATGGCAACAGCTGGAGAGTTCACTTAACTACAACACACACACACACACACACACACACACGCGCACACATTAACTCTCTAGTGGGGGGAGGGGAGGTACAGGTATGGGCAGGGTAATAGTAGAGACATAAATATAGGCAATACAATTTTATCTGAATATCAAAATATGAGAAAAATAAACAGTGTAAACAAAGGTGTAGATGAGTGTCTGTATTCCCTATCGGTTATAATATACATAGAGTATAGACTAAGTGTAGTAGTATACTATTATATAGTAGTATACTATTATATAGTAGTATAGCAGTAGTAGTATTATATAGTAGTATAGCTGTAGTATAGTTGATTGATTGATTTTTTTTTGTATCTTACATACAGGTGTATGCCCAGCCCATATGGGCTTACAAGACACATAACAATAAGTATATAATATTGTACTTGACAAATTACTTGACAAATTATGACATATAGACCAAGATGGCCACAAAAAAACAACAACAATAAAACGTAATATAACACAAGCTGTAAGCAATGTATGTAAACAAAGAAACAAGAGGAATTCATATACAATTGATTTGATTTTATTTTATTTTATTGATGGATTATTTAGGATATAGTGTGTTTTGTCTCAAGTGCCATGCTTTCTCCAAAAATCCTGCAAAACTGTATTATATAGTAGTATATCAGTAGTATAGTATTATATAGTAGTATAGCAGTAGTATAGTAGCGGCACGGTGGTGTAGTGGTTAACACTGTCGCCTCACAGCAAGAAGGTCCAGGGTTCGATTCCCGCTTGGGGACCAGGTTTCCATGATGCCAGGTACTCAGGTGGGGTATCTCCCAGGCCTTTCTGTGTGGAGTTTGCATGTTCTCCCCGTGCTCGCAAGGGTCCCCCCCCCCTGATAAGAGAAACCCAATGGAAAAACATGCAAAACAACAGATCGCTAACGCTGTCACGTCTGCGACGAAGACGGGCAGGAGCACTTGGATGGTCCCCGGGCCGCCACAGCCCTCGTCTGCTCCCCGCTGCCCTTGGGGGGGGTAGGACGACGGGATGGGTTAAGCGCAGAAGAGTAGGAAGGACCACATCACTGACATCATTGTCAAAACTGCACCAATCGGCTGCTTAAATATCATGAATGTCCATTTCTATATTTTAAGTTATGTTCTCATTTTGATGTAAAGACTATCCGAATAGCTAGCTATACACAGTGGTGGAGGAAGTACACAGTTCCTTTACTTAAGTAAAAGTAGAAATACTCAGATAAATGAGTATTCTGGTCAAAGTAAAAGTCCTCCATTCAAATTCTACTTAAGTAAAAGTAGAGAAGTATTTTCTATTGAATGTACTTAAGTATTTAAAGTAACGGTACACATTCTACATGACGTTTGTGTATCCATTGAGCTCTATAGGTTGTGTTAAAGTGGTATGTGGTCCAATTATGCTGCTCTGATTATATCCTCTTGAAGTCGACAGGCTTCAAATGTGAATTTTCTTATATATATATATGTATATATTATGTTTTCTATGCAACACAGGAGTAGGCAGTTATCAGCGTGCCAGTTCATCAACCTTCTCGTCGTTGTTAGAGATCAGCCCCACCACCACCGTGTCGTCAGCAAACTTCACTATGGAGTTGGAGCTGAACCTGGCCACACAGTCATGTGTGCACAGTGAATACAGCAGGGGGCTTAGAACACAGGGGGACCCGATACTCAGGGTACATGTGTCCATTAGTTCCGTCCACTTCCTTTCCGTCCAAAAGGACACACGTCTGGCGGAGGCATGGCCAACCTCAGACACGAGCATCACAGACAAAATCACACAGAGAGAAACAGCGAGAAAGAGAGAGAAAGAGAGACGAGAGTCAGAGAGAGAGAGAGAAAGAGAGAGAAAGAGAGACAAGAGTCAGAGAGAGAGAGAGGGGGGGGGGGGTAAACAGAGAGAGAGAGACAGAGAGAGAGAGACTTTGACTTCTGATATTCTTTATTAAAACATCTTTATAAAACCATAAAGCAAACCTTCACACATACACTCACACACACTCGCTCACCTGCACACACACACAACACATCCCATTATATCCCAACATTTCTCTTCAGCGTACAGAAACACAGAGAGAGAGAGGCAGAGAGAGTCTCTTTTCAAAAGCTCTCTCTCCCACATGATCTGTAAGCTCCAGTGTGTCTCTGTGCAGAGTGTTGACAGTCCCTCTGAGCAGCAGTAAAGTCTAATGGTCTTGATGACGCTCACAGCAGAAATGGATCCTAAAAGCCTTGATGCAACACAGGCCTCCAGCTTTCATATGACCTCCGCAAGCCCTCAGCACGTCACACGACCTTAACAGAGACGAGGCAAAGACGCTCGGACAAAGGAAGATGACACAGTAAAGGCTTCTTGAAACACTGGCCCAGATGGGATAACAGGACGCATACTTAAGTCCTGTGCTAACCAGCTAGCGCCTGTGTTCACCACCATATTTAATCTATCCCTGGCGGAATCCGTGGTACCTGCCTGTTTCAAGATGTCTACCATTATCCCGGTACCAAAGAAATCCTCCCCAACAGGTCTCAATGACTACAGACCGGTGGCACTCACCTCTGTGGCCATGAAATGTTTTGAGAGGCTGGTTAAGGATCACATTTGTGCCTCCCTCCCCAGTGATATGGACCCTATGCAATTTGCATACAGGCCAAACAGGTCCACTGACGATGCGGTCTCCCAAGTACTGCACAGCACCCTCTCTCACCTAGACCGCCAGAAGGGGGGCTATGTGAGACTGTTGTTCATTGACTACAGCTCAGCGTTCAACACCATAGTCCCCACCAGACTGGTGGACAAGCTGATCGAGCTGGGTCTGAGCTCCGCTCTGAGCGCCTGGATACTGGACTTTCTGAGTGAAAGGCCCCAGGCGGTCAGGGTGGGGGGTCAGACCTCCAACACCATCACCCTGAGCATCGGGTTCCCCCCAGGGCTGCGTTCTGAGCCCCCTGCTGTACTCACTATACACACACATGACTGTGTGGCCAAGTTCAGCTCCAACTCCATAGTGAAGTTTGCGGACGACACAGTGGTGGTGGGGCTGATCTCTGAAAACGAGGTACTGAAACGCTGGTGCCAGGACAACAGCCTGCTCCTGAACATTGGTAAAACCAAGGAGCTGATCGTGGATTTTAGGAGAAGACAGCAGGGGACACACACACCACTGAGGATAAACGGGGCTACCGTGGACAGGGTGAGCAGCTTCAAGTACCTGGGGGTCCACATCTCAGAGGATCTGACATGGTCAACACACATAGACTCAGTCGTAAAAAAGGCGAAGCAGTGCCTCTACCACCTGAGACAGTTAAGGAAATTCAGAGTATCTGGGAAGATACTCCAGTCCTTCTACTCCGGAGCTGTACAGAGCATCTTGACTGGAAACATCACTGCCTGGTATGGAAACAGCACGGCACAGGACAAGAAGGCTCTAATGAAAGACCCTCACCACCCCAACAACAGCCTGTTCAAGCTGCTGCGGTCAGGCAAACGCCTGCGAACACCAGCAACTAGGACAGAGAGACTTCGGCTCAGCTTCTTCCCCCAGGCCATCAGAGCCTTGAACACTGAACTCTCCACACACAAGCACACATGAGCACACACACAACACACACACACTGTAGTGTACACGATCACACACTAGCAGCCACTTTAACATGAGCACACACACACACACTCATGCTGCACACGCTCACACTTATGGTCACTTTACAAAAGGAAAGGTCACTTTAAGAATAGTATAGTATAACTTGAGATTGTATAATATAGCATTGTATAGCAGTAGGCCTGCCACGATAACACATTTTGCTGGGCGATTAATTGCCCCCGAAAATATCGCGATAAGCGATATTATTGCGACCGGTTAGAGAATTTTTTTGAGAAATTTATTTCCCAAAACCTTTATTTTGAAGCCCACCGCTCCGTCTTTTCCGGTGTTTAAGACTTTTATTTTGAAGCCCACCGACCGGACTGGAAGTATTGTTGTGATTATCCTAGCCGACAACTTGTCTCGTCCGGTTGTGTTTTTTAGTTTTAACGTTAGCTACTAACGTTAGATGCAGCTACTACAGTCAATCAACGATGAGGAGGAAGCCGTCAAAGCAGTATTATAATAGAATAGCTGTGGTGCGTAGGCACTGCAGCACGACTCGAAAACGACCTGTTATAATAAATTAATTCATGTTTAACTTGTCCCCGTCTCCAGTCCTTTGACTAGCCCCACCCGTTCATTGTAAACAATGATGCATGTAATTGTATTAACGTTATTCTGTGTTATTCTAACGTTACACTACAAATAACGCTACTTGGTTAAAAGGAGCAACACTATTGAGAAATGTAGTTAAGCTATGTGGTGTTGCCCCACGGAGCTCCTGTGCTGTGCTGTAGTAAGGCCAGCGGCCCGCCTCCCAACACGGACAGTGACTGACAAGGGGCACTGGTTCCGCCTCATTAAAACAAACGCGCAAATAGCAATTAATCGCGCCCGTCAAAATCATTGCATTCATTTAAATTATCGCGGCAATTAATCGATTTATTGCTTATCGCGGCAGGCCTATATAGCAGTGTACATAAAGACCCAGTGCCTCATCCGTATAGCTAACAGTGTATTGCACTACCACAGGACCTAGCATGTCCTACCATGCTCTGTAAAAAACTCATGTACATATACCGATATGCCCTACTTTGATTACTTGTATTATTGCACAATGTCATTCTATTGGATTCTTATTATATTATTATATATTATTATTGTATTATGCACAATCATTGCGGGCAAGACCCCCCGCATTTCATTGTATACTTGTATGCCGTGACAAATAAAACTCTTGACTTGACTCTCCTACTTGTACACAGGCGCTGTTGTTAACACTTTGTATGCCACTCACGGCTTTTCTCGGGTTTACGCCCCGACCGTTGAATGCCACGTCACGAGTATTCTCGGATTTTTTATAATTTTTTTTTTATTAGCGATCTGAAATCATATTGCATCACGCAAGCCTACCGTTGGAGATCCAGGGACCGCCGCCGCTCAGATCTGAATAAAGCACCCCCTATCGTCTCCCAGGTGGTAAATCACCCTTTTGGAATGGACTCAATGAAAGTGAATGGGAGAACGGATTTCTGACTCCACATTTTACTTTTCACTGATGCAGCCGGGGTTACCAGAGTTCATCCTGGAGCCTCTGAGCCGCTCGGATCATGTGTTATACTGTATACACGTTGGATCTATACACTTATCGATTTTTTCGAATGGTGATCAGGAATTGGAATATACCATTTGGATACCATCGTCAGGTAAGGAATCTATGTTATCAGTGTTAGGATAATCAGACTCGTTTTCACAGAGATATAAGCTTTTTTGTGATATGTGCTCTAGCTGTTTTCACTGTAAAAGCCATGAGGAAATGAGAGCAGCTATTATCAGCGCGCGGCTCGAACGTGCGTGCATGCACATACTATCGATCATCTAGCGTTTATTTGAAAACGATTCATAAATAGGCCGACAAATATCAACGTTCTGGAATATTCCAGTAAAAGGCGATTATCATATAATGTGTTGTTTTTCACCTGAAAACGGGTGCTTTTCAAAATGCTATCAAACGGAAATGAAGCGATAAAAAACCAATCTGCCTTAACAACATTGACTGGAAAATGATTCTTTGATAAGCGACGGGCAGATTAGACACATAGCCATAATTTAAAACATAGATTAGGCGATATTAACGTTAACATTGGCGCCGATGGTGGCATTCAAGGGACTAAATGGGAATTAACCTCCGGCGCTCAAAGTGTTAAAGGTGCTAGTATAGATAACCTTCAGCCACTAGATGTCGCACTAGACCACCAGCACGTAATTTATCCTCAAGTTTCAAGTTCAAGTTTGTTTTTATTTGTCACGTATAAGGTACATGTACATTACAGTGAAATGCTTGGTTCTGTATGAGCAAATTGCAATTTATTCCACACCTTTCTAAAAGCTGCATGGATGTATTATTATTACTATTATTTTTTAAATGATTACTCTAGATACAAATGTTATCTATAGCACATTTAATACTGACTGAAGTCTCAAATAAACATCGATTTAGTGTCAGAACGTTCAGAACACCTTCAACTAGTGAGAGAGGGTCCAATATGTATTTGACTTAATACAGTAAAGAAATAAACAGCCACATTCATTAAAAACTTCACAGGTCTCATTGAGGTGAATGGAGCCTGTGGGGGGAGGGGGGGGGTAGTAAGTGTGTGGGGGAGGGGCAGTAAGTATGAGGGGCAGTCGGCCAGGTAACACCATTACAGAAAGTGAGAAGGGCTTGTTTACTCTCCCTTTGAAAGGCCTCCGGGCCCCTCAGGATCTGTGACAACGGCAACGCGGACGTGACGGACGAGGGCCGGTCAGAGAGGTATTTACTGCCCGTCTGTCAACTTCTGACCACTCCCCGCCGCTGATGCTGATAAGCGGGACTTGGCTGAGAGCTCGCCGTCTTAGATTCTCTTATCTCCTCCGGTCTTCCCCCTCTCCTCTCCTCTTTCTTCTCCTTTAATGACTCCAGGCTCTGAGCCGGAGTCTCCATTCTGTCCTCCTCCTCGTCGTGTCTTTAATCGTCTCTCCGTCTTCGTCTCCCCGCCTCTCGTCTCTTCCCCTCCTGCGTCTCTCTCTTGATTAAAGCCTCTTCCTCCGAGTTTCTGTGTGATTTCTTCCTTCTTTTAAACTGCTCTCTCTCTCTCTCTATCATTTCTCCATCCTCTCTCTCTCTCTCTATTATAATGTAGTGCTACAATAAGTGAAACACAGGATGCATGTAGCCTGGCGATACAATAGGCTACAAGGGACAACAAGAAAAGAACAAAAGAATATGCTCCCCCCACTCCTACTTATCTCCCTCTTTTTGGGGGAAAGCCAATTATGTAAGTAACCCCTCCTCCCTCCCTACCTACACAGAGACAGTAAGTGAGTTCATTCACATACTCCTCCACTCCCATCCACCCCCAACCCCTCCCTCCATGATATCACCCTGTTTCTTTCTTGGCTAAGAAACACATTATTAATCATCAACAACTGGGAATTTGTTGTAGTTTGTAACACGTTGAGAAACCGGTAAGACTTTGTTTAATCACTGTACAAAAACATTATGTAAGATTCCCTGGTGATGGTTCACATCTGACGTAAAAAAGAACATAATTTATAACTGATGAAAACAATGAACCCTCTTTTCTCTCTCTCTCTGTCTCTCTCCATATCTCGCTGTCTCTCTCTCTGTCCCTCTTTCTGTCCCCCTCAGTCTCTCTCTCTTTCCGTCTCCATCTATCTCTCTCTTTTTCTGTCACCGTCTCTCTCGCTATCTCTCTTTCCGTGTCTCTGTCTTTCTGTCTCTCTCTCGCACATACACACAAACTCGTGCTGGTACACACACATCCAGACACATGTGCCTGTACACACACACACACACACACACACACACACACACACACACACACACACACACACACACACACACACACACACACACACACACACACACACACACACACACACACACACACACACACACACACACACACACACACACACACACACACACACACACACACACACACACACACACACACACACACACACACACACACACACACACACACACACACACAGGGGTGGGGGAGCGACGCTGAACACAGCCCAAATACAACATGCCCTCTCTCTCACAGCAAGTCATTACGTAAGCCGGTGGCCCCCAATTAATTAATCCAAACGAGCTGAACCCCAGAGACTAATGAATCACACGTCCTCTGAGGGACGGCATCCATCTTGTTCTGTTTAGAGAGCAGGGCTGGGAGACCAAATGTCCCGTCACCGCTGCTACCATGGGAACGGCGACCTGGTGCTCACGACACTGCTTGTAGCCCCACACGCACACACAACACACACACACACACGCGCACACACACACACACACACACACACCAATGTACAGTTTCTATGCCAAATGTATATACACTCCTTTTCTGGACACTTTTGTATCACAAACAGTACTGTATTTGCAAATCTGATATGTCATAAATGTATAGATGTAGCAGTACTGTCTATCTGTATGTCATGTATGTCATATATGTTATGATGAATTGAAAATGGGGGACCCTGATGTAAACAAGACGAAAGTCTTTCTCTGGTCTGCATCCCCTTAACAATTGTATGTATTGAGCTGTACTGTACTGTACCCATTCTGCAATCTGTTAATAAACTTTTCAATCAATCAATCAATCACACACACACACACACACACACACACAGACACACACACACACATGTTGTACGACTGTGAATTGGTGGTAACCAAGTAAGTCAACAGGTAGAGATGTATGGAAATCAAGCTTTCTGGAGGTTTGATTGACGGTTGATTGGCATCCTAAAGTGCCCAAAGATGGTGGAGGGGGCGGGGTTAAACATCTCCTATTCTACTACTGCTACTACTGCTCACTATGGCTCGGTTCACACTGCAGACCTTAGTGCTGTTTGGCTGTTCATATTATTATTATTATTTATTTTCTTTAAAAAATGTGGCCAACATCAGATTCCAGTGTGAACCGGTCGGTCACGCTCCTGAACTGACCCGCAATAAAGAAGATGGACGTAAAAAGGAAAAGGTGAGAAATGTCAAGCTAGTGTGACGTGAAATGTATGAAAGTCACACGACAGAGGTCGTGTTGCAAACAGAAATCAGACCTGTATCTGATTCAGGACCACATATGAAAGTGGCCCAAATTCAGAATTTAAAAGATCCGATTGCATGTGATTTGTGCTGTTCACACTGTTAATAATCATAATAAAAACACACTTTATTTGTATAGCACCTTTCATACAAGAATTGCGACTCAAAGTGCTTCACAGCGGCAAAAAAGACAGGCACAAAATGAGCACATAAAGTGCAAACATATAAAATCAGTTTTTCACATTAGGATCTAACATCCCAACAGGCCACCTTGTTTATGGTTTGATATTGCAGTTTAAAAATAGACAAGTGAATAAAAAGTCAAATAGAATGGACAGAGTAAAATAATGTAATAAAATAGTTGTGAATTACTGTTTCACAAAGAATTACTGTTGTCGAAAAATCTGATCCGAGTCACATATGAACAAAGAAATCGGATCGGACCACTTGTGGTGGACTTCGTCACATGGTGCGAAAAGAACCACGTGCAGCTAAATGTGACAAAGACCAGGGAACTGGTTGTGGGTCTGGGGAGGAGTGCATCTGTGACCCCCGTTTCCATCAGGGGAGTCGATGTGGACACGGTTGAGGATCACAAAGACCTCGGGTGTACACATCGACAATAAACTGAATGTGTCAAAACACACCAGAGCCGACTCTACTTCCTCAGAAGGCTGATATCCTTCAACGTCTATACGTCTATACAAATAAAGTTATTATTATTATTATACAAGGATGTTGAGGATGTTCTACGAGTTGGTGGTAGCGGGTGCCTTCTTGTACGCTGTGACCTGCTGGGGCAGCGGACTGAGAGCGGGGGACGCAAACAGGCTGGATAAGCTGGTCAGGAAGGCCAGTAACATGGTTGGGGTGGAACTGGACTCTCTAGCGGTGGTGGCGGAGAGGAGGAGCCTTGCTAAGCTCCATGCCATCAGGGACAACCCCTCCCACCCACTAGACACGGACTTGGCTGACAGGAGGAGCACGTTCAGTGCTAGACTAACACTCCCAAGATGCAACACTGAACGGCACAGGAAGTCCTTCATTCCGACAGCCATCAGACTTTACAAGGCATCCCTGTGCCTCACTGCATCACTGAGCACAGGGTGACAGTTACCATCTTCCTGGACTTTTACTTTTAAATCAACATTGTTCAATATTACACTTACTGTACATTTCTGTATATTTTTTTACTGTATATGTTATATTAGAATGTATATACATAACATAGGAAATGTATATCCCGGACAGTATTTTATCCTTAGGCTTATTTTTATTTCGTATTCGTGACTTTGTTTTTGTCTACCTAA
>NW_028169380.1:2500-12564 GCF_963971535.1 Notolepis coatsorum | reverse complement strand
TGCTAGTGACATCATGCCGCGTCTCAGAATACCGCCGGAAGAAAATTATGAATGTGCAATTATATGCTAGATCTCAAAAGTTCAAAACACTCAACTTTTCATACAGTCCGTTAGCTCCTCAACCCTTAATCGATAGTGGCAGGAAATGTTATTTGTTTATACTGTCTGAGAAAAAAAAGCGATTTCTATTTTATATATACTATATATATATATATATAATATATATATATATATATATATAATAATCTGTATGCCCCAAGTCAGTTTCACGAACCCTGTGCCCATGAAACCCATGCCATCAACAATGGTATATTTTCAAGAAAATACTTAATATACAAAATACATATTAAAAAGTAAATCTCCGAAAAGCAGACCTTTGGGAGATACAAGGTTCCCCTCCAACAATGATCATATATCAACCCCTTGTCCAGCTGGCAGGCTACTGTGAGAACTACAGTCCATAAAACAGCAGCGACCCAGAAGAATAGAGTGTGGGTGGGGGGGGGGGGGGGGGGGGGGGTGCTGAAGGAAAATCAACCCCTACTTATGTGGCGATTGCATTTGAAAATCACCTAATTACGTGATTATGTCATTAGGAGAGAGGGCTGGTGGGGGGGTACGAGCATTTCAAAAGCCCCCGGCGAGTCGCTCTGTGAAATAAAAGAAGATAAAGGAAGAATAAGGACCTTAAAGGTAATTAATCCATTTAACTCTCCGCAGCAGACAACACAGCAGCCCCACAGAACAGCAGACTCGAGGAGGGGGGGGGGAATGCCACTGGATTGCTTTACAGGACCGAGCCTTTGAAATATATACATTAATGACAAACGTCCCTTTCTTCCGAAGGCACTGGGGGAAGTTGGTTTCCACTGGGGGTACGTCGGTTT
Organism: Notolepis coatsorum; assembly: GCF_963971535.1. Taxonomy (NCBI): domain Eukaryota; kingdom Metazoa; phylum Chordata; class Actinopteri; order Aulopiformes; family Paralepididae; genus Notolepis; species Notolepis coatsorum. The sequence continues at coordinate 11,677 of NW_028169380.1, read as the reverse complement.
CCCCCCTCTCTCTGTAGTAGAGGCAGCCAGGTATGCAGCAACAGTTGCGCGTGGACTGTATGGGGAATAGGGCCGAAAATGAGTGACCTTACAATGGTTAGCCTGATACATCATTCTGAACCACAATTCACATCCTTATCCCTGACATACTAATTGTGTCATACGTCGGACTTCTGTCAAACGCATAGAGGTTTGATGTATTGTCATCAACCCCTACTGTCTTTACACCTGTATCACTGTACATATTGGTATTACAACTGCATACATCTGATTAGCACTACACCCAGTAGTACTAATTTATATCATTTGTTGTTTAATCACCTGTACATTGTATATTACTGTTGCACTTTACTGTTACAATTGCACTCTGGCTGGAGGCCAAACTTCTTTCCTACTGTACTGTATAATGACAATACATTTTAATCTAATCTAATCTAATCTAATCTAATCTAATCTAATCTAATCTAATCTAATCTAATCTAATCTAATCTAATAAAGGTTTACCTTCACATTACAATTTGAATTAAGTCTTCCGCTACTCTTAAAACAACATGTTATTGTAACATGGTCAGTATTCTTCATTGAAATGCATAGGTAACAGTTGTTGCACCCTATGAGCTAGCTTGTGTTGCGAGCTGTGCAATGAGAGCTGTACCAGCACAGCAAAATGGGTACATTTAACGTTCCCCATTGTGTTGAATTGAAGAAAGACTAAAATTCTAAATGTGAAGGCGTGCTACACAACTGTGCAAAAACTCTTTCTGGATATTGATCACCGCTTAGTTTGAGGTTGGTACGGTACGCCATGCGAGTACAGTATGGCTTAGAGAAAAGGGAGAGAGAGATCACAGAGCCTCTGGGAACAAGATATTACCATCTGTGTTCACCGTCGTGAGCACTGTGTTGTATTGCGGCAATATGGTGAAGCAGGATGTACACGGTACATTTCTGTACAGCCTACATTTCCCCCGACAGTGAATGGACAGGGAATTCCAATAACATGCCCAGATATAGTCAATATTTAATTCTCTAAATGCGACTGGTAGTTGTTGTGTAGCTTGGTTATTAAAGCGAGGGTTGATTTATGGACGGGGTCAGGCGAAAGAGCCGTGGCCTGTAAGAAAAACAACCATAAAAAGGTTATAATAAACTACCATACTGTCCTACATTGCCAACAGCTATAGGATTTATAACATCGGTTGTATTAAAATGGTGGTGGATAAATTTTAATGGTCCGTGTTATTAATAAGGCTTTATACAGGCTTAAAGGAGGAGGGCGCAGTGTAGTGTGTGTTTATATGATGTCGCTTGGTATTACATGGAGGTACAATGGTCATGAAACTCAAGTACAGCAACACATGACTGAGCCTTGGAAAGAAAAACATATACATAAGCGAGTAAAATAATATTATCAGAGATGCAATTACATTTATAATAATGTTTTCGTACACTCTGACGACGGGGCAACGCTATTAATAATTTACCTTTGTACACGATATGTACATGATTGTAAAATATGATTATTACAAGACTATATTTTGAAAGAAGGTTTACGGCGGTCATTCCATCACATGCGACCGCGTGGACGCCGTCGTCTTGTTTTTCACACAGTTACACCATCGCGCGGCCCCGTTCGGGTCCAAGAAACGGCACGCCAGAAAAGGTGATTTTCACTCGTACCGTATACATGAATAAATCTCATTCATCGTTTTTCCAGTTGCTAGTTGCATTTTATATATATATATATAAAACAAAATCCTTTTCCTCCGAGGGACATCATTAAAGGCTGAGTGCTCCGCAACACCGCAAACACAGCAGCGCCATTATACACACGTGGCATCGCCGTCGCCATCCGCTCTCAGCCGCGGTCTCCGTTCCCGATCCCCCCCCCGTTCACCACCGGGCCGTAATAACTCACTGTGCCTGTCCTTGTCCCACCACCTCGCAGGGAGATAAATATGTCATTCTTTATGGCTCCCATCAGAGGCCTCAACAGATTCATTTGAGAATAAAAACAGGATTCCCCGGCCCAGTAAATCCATCAGCGTGATGAACAGTCATCTAAAGTGAGTCCGGTCATTTAAAGTGAGTCCACAACTCTTGACATTTGACTTTATGCGTCGACCTAATTCTACGTGAGAGAGAGAGGGGGCCCCCTTCTGTATAAAGCCATAGCTTTTATAGAGGGGGGGGTCTATCTGCGTGGCACGCGGCCACCCACAGCAGATACTTTGCTGTCAGATCAAACTTTTCATGTCATAATATACTGTAATAATATAATAAAATAATCTATTAAGGGGGGGGGGGGTTGAGGGAGACGTATTTCTAGGTGGACAATCATGCAAGTTTGAAATAAAAACACAGTGCTCACGACGGTGAACACAGATGGTAATATCTTGTTCCCAGAGGCTCTGTGATCTCTTTCTCTCCCTTTTCTCTAAGCCATACTGTACTCGCATGGCGTACCAACCTCAAACTAAGCAGTGATCAATATCCAGAAAGAGTTTTTGGAACTTGGGCCCGTTGTGTTAGCACGCCTTGACATTTAGAATTTTAGTGACATTTTTTAATTAAATTTTGAAATACAATTTTGAAATACAATTTTGAAATACAATTTTGAAATACAATTTTGAAAAAAAGGAAAATGAAAACAAAATTTGAAATTACATTTTGAAATTACATTTTGAAATTACATTTTGAAATTAAATTTGGTATGTGTTTTTCCCCTCCCAAATGGCCATGTAAAATCTCACATCACGGAGTTATGAGGTTTCCGTGAAATGGATGCAATGCGGTTATTGTGGCCAATACGAGTGAGACTATAGTGATAAAGAGACTACACTATAGTGATAAAGAGACTACACTATAGTAATAAAGAGACTACCTGTATAGTGATAAAGAGACTACAGTATTGTGATAAAGAGACTACAGTGAGTATAGTGATAAAGAGAGCACAGTATAGTGATAAAGAGACTACAGTATAGTGATAAAGAGACTACAGTATTGTGATAAAGAGACTACAGTATAAGGGAAGTGATCGGAATAACGCTGCCAACTGGACGGTTTAAGAGATCAGCGCTGGCTCCCCAGAGGAAGGAGACGGCATGGCGTACGGGATACTTAATGATGATGAGCCACAGCGAGAGCACGGCGGGCTGCAGGGAGCCTGCAGGTGTTTCTTTGGAGCCGGGCTCGGACAGATTGCCAGAACAGTGTGCTGCAGTCCATTTGGCACGGGGTCCGGTCTCCCATCCCGGTCCACAGAGAGACAGAGTTGCCTGACCTTTGCCCCCTGCTCTCTCAATAATGTGCCTGGAACGTAGGAGTGGATTAATACACTCCTACTGACCCCCAGGAGCGGCCTACGCTGTGGATAGGGACGGAGGAAACTATTATTATTATAATTTTTTTACCAAGATAAGTGGCCAAAAGATTATAAAACATCACAGTTTTATTACAAAGAATGTACCCAAATACATTCTTGTGTTACAGTCTCCATTTTCAGAACCAAAAGTAAAACTTACCACAACTATAATTGTGTTAAAGGGGAACCATTGGCCACGAGAGTCAGAAAAAGAAAGAGTGTCATAAAGTATATTCAATTATGAATGTAAATCTTCAGAATTTAACTTGGTCCTGCCATGGTTTTTTTTAATGATTGGAATTATGACCAATTGTACGTCACCTTCTATATATGTATATATTATTGTATGCCTTTTCACAGTATTTCTTGAGTTGCGGCTTCACACAAGTGCAACGATGGCTTTAATTAAAGTTTTAGGAACACATTAGCTCGACTCCTGCCCTCTCATCAGCGGGACAAATGAGGGAGACCCCCTGCAGCACGGAGAGAGAGCTCAGGTCTCAGTGCTGGAAGAACAATAGCAGGCTGGGGTCAGCTGGAGCAGAATCACTGCCAGGAGGCATGCTGGTCCAGAGAGCTAAAGCTCACTGACTGACTGGCTGGCAGGCTGGCTGGTAGATGGCTGGCTGGCTGGCTGACTGACTAAGTGAGTGATTGTTTTGTTAGCTAGCTTGCATGTGGGTTGGCTGACTGGCTGGTTATTTGACTGACTGACTGACTGACAGACTGACTGACTGACTGACTGACTGACTGACTGACTGACTGACTGACTGACTGACTGACTGACTGACTGACTGACTGACTGACTGACTGACTGACTGACTGACTGACTGACTGACTGGCTGGCTGGCTGGCTGGCTGGCTAGATGGCTGGTTGACTGGCTAGATGGCTTAACCGGCTGGCTGGCTGGCTAGATGGCTGGTTGGCTGGCTGACTGACTAAGTGAGTGATTGTTTTGTTAGCTAGCTTGCAGGTGGGTTGGCTGACTGGCAGGTTATTTGTAGTTAATGATTGAATTGGCTTGTTACTGTATGCTGTACAACTTTATGGATCCTGGTACATTGAGATGAAAGATCAAGAGACCCCTTGAAAACGACCATGCCAATTTTTCCCTTCAAATTTGAGCTTAAAGTGAGATATTTCACAGCAAAGCAGGGTAGTCAGGCGGGATATAACGTCAGGAGGGATTTCATTTGGATAGTGGTTGCACCATAACAAACAGAGCTGGAGGATGTTAGCTAGCTAGATTAGCCTGCATGTCAGGCATGCTATGTCGTAAGCTAACGTTAGCTCTCCTTTGGATATGAAAAAGACAGAAACATCATTACCGCGGTCCTGAGGTCAGGAGGTCTTGTCTGTCATCATGCAATGGATTTCTACCCATGTCAGCACACGGAGGTATGGGAAAAATCAAATGTTATCTGATTCTCTGTACTACGGAGCTTCTCTCCCCTGCACCCACACAGTGTAGCTAGGCAGTGTTGACCCCATGCACACGGCTTGTACACAGTGCAGGGTAACTGTGGGCTGAAAATTCGTCTCTTTCCAGGAATCCATTACACGATGAGGGATAAGACCACAACACACCACCGTGGTACAGTCAAAGTAACTTAAAGCACCAGTAGGGATGTCCCGATCCGATCACGTGATCGGAATCGGCGTCGATCACGTGCTTTTCAGAGGATCGGGGATCGGGAAAAAATAATAATAAAAATCGGCAGTCAAAAAAAGAAAAATTTTATTCAACAAACATGACCATGTCCACGTCTTAAACTCATACGGAGGCCTTAGTTTTGGTTTTAAATTACATATAATATATCATCATTAATGTATTTATTGTCACACAGAGCAGAATAATTATCCACAACAAACACATTCCCCTTTAATTTTCACCGTTGCAACAAACATTCCCTTTAATTTAGACGCTACACGCTACACGCGACCACATTGAATTGATCACAACAACAACACGTCGCTCCCGAAACACGGTTAATATCCACTGACTTGAGCAGCTAGACTTAATGTCAGAGGTTTGGAACTAAGCATTTTAAAATATAAAGTCAAGCCAGTTGCAATGTTTGCAAGGAGGAGATTCCGCGTGGAGGAAAAACTCATGAAGCAGCAGGCTGGAGGCGAAGTTTTCAGACAAACTTTTCAACTGGAGGATAACGTTACGTGACTGAGGATTATCGTCGCCGTTTCAGACCAGAATGGACCATTACGTAAGTCGAACACTGAATGTATACTAATGTGCAAACATATATTGAAACTTTTAATATTTCTCATATGAAGCAGAAGCACATTTCTCAGGGTGAATGTAATAACAAAAGCCTCCGCTCTCGCGCCCCGGACTATTATACTAGGCAACTATTATACTGGGCTTGTCTCGCTCTGCCAGTTTCTGACAAAAATGCGTCAAAATTGATTACTAATGTGAAAGATCGGATCGGAAACGATCGGATCGATAGATATTTAAAATCACATGCTCGGGATCGGATCGGAAGCAAAAAAAGGCGATCGGGACATCCCTAAGCACCAGGCTTCTTCTGTTGTACATTAAATCATTCCATAGGGCTGCCGTGCAGGCTAGCCTACAGTATATACCGGAATTCAATCATTCAATTGTAGTGCAGACCATGCAACTGCACCTAACTAACAGTGAATATATCTTTGAATTCAGTTAAAATATTCTTCAGTGGAATATTGATCCTGTTAGCACCTAGCCATCGCTCCCGGTTGCTAACGCCGGTCCCCGGCAGGTGGTAACTAGCTAGCCATCGCTCCCGAGAGCTAACGCCGGTCCCCGGCTGGTGGTAACTAGCTAGCCATCGCTCCCGAGAGCTAACGCCGGTCCCCGGCTGGTGGTAACTAGCTAGCCATCGCTCCCGAGAGCTAACGCCGGTCCCCGGCTGGTGGTAACTAGCTAGCCATCGCTCCCGAGAGCTAACGCCGGTCCCCGGCTGGTGGTAACTAGCTAGCCATCGCTCCCGAGAGCTAACGCCGGTCCCCGGCTGGTGGTAACTAGCTACCGCTCCCGAGCAGTGCACGTGAACGGCGCGGCGAGTGAACGGCGCGGGCGGTTTTGACGTGAGCGAGGAGTGGGTTTTAAAATGGGTCGGCGCAACGTCCGGAGCGAGAGTTCTCCTCCGCTCCAATCCACTCCAGGCCGCTCACAGTGGTTTAACACTGATGTAATATACATGTAGTACAATGCCAAAGCAACAGATGGCGATGTACAAACATGAAGGCCATTTCAACCAATGAGAAGGGTGAACCTGTGATATCCTGTTCAGGCTTTGTCACTCACATCCTGTTAGAAAAAGTTTTGACGCCATTGTTGTTGTCGTTAGCTTACATGCTAACGTTAATGGCAGCGACCATAGCATTGTGGCTAGGCTAACTATCATCGCTTAATAGAGCTAGTGAATGGATAAACAACGTTATTTAATTTAAGAATGGGTACAATTACAATGCGGCTCAATACAAACAATTGTTAAGGGGCCCAGGGGTGTAGACTGTTGTAGTTTGAGCTAATTTACACCATGCTCCAAAAAAAAATTCAAATCTGCCGAGCGATGTGGCGCGGGGAGCGGGGAGCGCTCGATTCAAGGTGAGCGGTGAGCGAGCGGAGATCGACTTGGGGGCGGGGTCAACATGAGCGATTAGCGGAGCGGACCAAGCTTTAAAGAGCGAAGAGCGGATTTCTCGCCCGCGCCGATCCGCTCACATGGCCTGCTCCCGAGAGCTAACGCCGGTCCCCGGCTGGTGCTAACTAGCTAGCCATCGCTCCCGGGAGCCTGCGGCGGTCTGTCTGTCGAAGACCGAGGGAACCGCATCAGGCTTCAGCTGATTGGTGGTCTTCTGGACAAACCTTCCACCCCCAACAACATAATCCGAGGCAATGAAGTGTTCGCTGGAGATCTTCATTCCCTGTCCAACAGGCTGATCACGCCACCTGAGTGCAGCCAGCCTGGGCCAACATGCCAACAACACTGTTTTTTTCACTGGTAGTTTGTGGAAATTAACCAACGTTCCTCTCTCTTTCACACGGTAAAATTAGTTTGAACAGCCAGGAGCAATACAAGAAGAACCACTGAGGGTCCCGTTGTTTGGTAGGCAACATTTGACTGACCCGACAGTCCATGTTTACTATGCAGCTAACCCACAGTGTATACACCAAACCAACACCGTGACGTCAGCAACAAAATGGCGCCGCACATGTTCATAAATGCTACATAAATGGACATTACAAATAGTTTTTTTTTTAGAAACGCCTTATTTTTATAATGTGATTTTTTCTGTGGTTTATCTAAATACAAATTTGATGCTATGACTATGTGTTTATCGCTATGCTTCATCTCCCCTATAACCTATTGGTAGACTAACATGTTGATTATAATATACATTATAACTGCTGTTGTGACATGGTTATGATGTTTATACTTGAATACGTTTGAAAAATAAAACGATACTTTTGTCAAACAGTCTGGAGAGATTGATTTATGACGTGATGTCATTTGCGGTCCGCCGATGGACCGCACGGGTGGAAGAGATTAAGTGTCTTGATCAAGGACACAATTTGCAGGTTTATGTTATTAACTACACACAATATGTTCTACCTCTGTCTACCGTTCTCGCGTACACTCTACAAGACTACTAGCTACTTGCGTGGATCACCTATATATCCCTCAACGAATCCGTCTTAACTCTTTGACTGCCAGCCATTAGACGGGTCCCGTTGTAGCTAGGCCGCGCTTTAAAAGATAGGAGTGCGTCACCTTGTTTGTAGAGCTATAACTATTCTTATAGCTATGGATACAATACTATGGCCCATTTGACATCAACTATCTATTGTTCAATATGTGAAAAATAATTAATGTTTTCATCCATACGTTCCAGTGTTATACCGTGGTGAATATAAGTATAGTTTTAGAGTAGTCTGGGGTAATTCCCGAAATGCTGAGTTATAGCCTTATACGTCAATTATACTATAACCGTTGCCGTTTCTTGCCTGGACACGCTACTATTCCCAAATCAAATGTATATAATAGGTATTATGTTTCATCATGAATGCATGAAAGGGGGAGCGGTCGTTTTTTGATGCTTTGATCGTCACCAACGGCATACATTGTGGAGTAACGTTACACACACTGCGATCGAGGTGAAGTCATGGTTGGATCAACGCAGGATTGATATCATATAGTCCTTACCTTCACTAGGATGTACCCCAAAAAGAATATTCCAATTATCTGATCGCGATTCTAAGTATTGATGTCCATGGTGTAGCCAACATAATCCACCACACATCATGCATCGGGAGCATTTGACGCTTCTCAATCAGATCGGGGTAACCGCTCCACCTGCCCGACAAAGAAAAGTGTGCCCGGAGACATTTGAACATTACCAATATACCAGGTTTCAAAGGGTGCTCGATACCGCCGTCTAGCTGGATGCGGCCGCTATAGCACTTTGGCGATCTCACACTCATTCCCTATGGTAACACCGGATGAATAATGAATACAAATATTGAATAAAAGAATAAATGACCAAAACCCGAGATATCTCGGGTCTGGCAGCCAATGTATGGCGAGTTAACCCGACTTATCTCGAGTTTGGCCTCCATTGAGTTAAAGGAGCAGACAACACTCTAATCTTATAACGCCATGCATGTTAAATACCACAGCCTTACACATTCCACCACCTGGAAAGGATCCGACTCAGGTGAAGTGTGGGTATTTAACTTAAGGAGTGAGTTTCACACCAATGGGCGACCACTGCAAGGTTTCAACCTCGTTACACACGTGTGATGATT
>NW_028169381.1:0-1000 GCF_963971535.1 Notolepis coatsorum | reverse complement strand
AGTTCAGAGTTACAGATCATTAATATAACGTCACCACACTACATAGTAGACTATAGCCACTAATGACTCGAGAGTGCGCAGTTGTTGTTATTGAGCACATTAAACACCATTAACACCCACCATCCCCCATCAACTCTCCACCCCCCCACCCCCACCCAACCAACTGTCATGCCATTTCACCCCTAGGGGATCGTGGTTTTTTGCAGGACGTACTGTATAATGATCAAAAACAATATTTTCACCTCTAGCTGCATGAGGCATGAGGCCTCCAGTCTCCAGTAAGCTTCACAAACAGCTGCCCCCCCCCCCCAGGTGAAATCCCCCCTCGCGGCCCTCACTCGGGCTACAAAAACGTTGCCACGCAATACATTCCCTTTTGGCAGCAATATTATTTATTTCCTGTTCGCAGCCTTGGTTATTACCGTAACATAGCTTTATTAATTTGATGGGAGGTTTGATCAGAACCCACAGTGAAGAGGCAGTGATGTGCCCCACAGCAATAGCAGCCTGCTAATGTGCTATTGGGTATCTTCCTCAGCCTCTGCTGTTGGTGAGTTCAGCACAGTCGATAACCCATGCACAGGCAGCTTGGCCATGGATTAACATAACACAATAGATTGTGGATAATGATCCCTAAATACCGATACATGGAGAGCAGAAGGGCCAACTTCTGATTTGAATCCTTGAATTTCGTGTAACAAAGCATGTAAAGGGACAATCCTACGTTGTCACTTTAGCTTGCGATTACAGTATATTTAGGCGGGGTGTGCAGGTGGGGGGCTGGGGGGTGATAGTATTAACAAGCAGTTAATTGCGGTCCTGTGACAAGGCGTCGATGGTGTTTTTGTCGGCGATGGTTGTGGTGGTGCGAGCATTCATAGCTCCTTGGACAGAACAACTAGAGGAGGGTTCAAAGATGTAAGTACCTTGTTGTCATCGTCATAATTATAATCCACGTCCTGGTTTAATATGGGCAGACAGCCAGGAGAGGGAACAATAT
>NW_028169382.1:0-11973 GCF_963971535.1 Notolepis coatsorum | reverse complement strand
AGAGAGAGAGAGAGAGAGAGAGAGAGAGAGAGAGAGAGAGAACAGAACAGGGCCATAATGGATCTGTTTGTCAGATTTATAGCAACTCATCCCTTCCATTTCTATAAGAGAGGGGGTAAAAAAGACTCCAGAGACAGTAATTCATTCCACCCGTTCCATTTTATTCAGCCAGAGTACACTGGCCAATAATATTGGGTATTTTTTGGGGGCCAGTAAAAAGTAATCCGCGCCGTCCGCCCGGACCAAGGGCACAATGTATCCTCCTCCGCCAGTCTGATGATTCAGCTGAAGGTCGATTAGTTGTTTATTTACGCCCTGCTGCAGTATAAATGGATTGTTTAAAAATATATAAATAAATGTGTTTGTTAGTATGTATTCAGATGTAATCAGAAAATCACGATTTGCACTTCCAACACTGCGCTCCAGTGTATACCGCCGCCGGCGCTGTGATTTGGGCTGATGGGGTCCAGCGGGGAGGACTGGGGGAGGGTTTAATCAACGTGTAAACTCGAGTACACAAACGTGTACCGATATTGAAATGAATCATGAGTCCTGAGTGATACATTTGATTCAGCTCTTTCCTCTCGTTATGCGGGGTGTGCGTCCGTAGGTCTAGCCGTGTACACATCACGTACGCACACACATGATTAGTGTGGTCTCTCATATGAATCATGACTTCATTTAGATTTATTGGTAAAGAGATTTGCACTATACAACTCTCATACCTCATTGCACCTTACCCTAAGTAAGTTGTACCTCATCCCATTCTGCATTGTACTTTATATTGTATTGTAACTCAGTTACTAATTTTGTTCTACTCTGTATTGTATATATATTGTATATATATATGTATATTGAACACTTTTGTTTTGAACACTTTTGCTTACACTTGTTACTGTACGTACTTTTTTTTTTTTTTTTTTTTTTTTCTTTTTTTTTTTTTTTTACTTATCTACTTAATTTCTATCCAGCACACTCTCAGGAGCAGAACAGGAAAAAGCATTTCATATAAAAGTATTCTGTATTTTTTGTATGACAACTAATAAAGAAACTTGAAACTTGAACTTGAACATATGAAGCTATAAGGAGCGCCGCAGGCGTCCCGCGCAACAATTAGGAGAAGGTTTCGGTACGCACTGACCCTGACGGCTCCCCTCTGTCCGCGGCGAGAGCCATAGAGAGAGAGAGAGAGAGAGAGAGAGAGAGAGAGAGAGAGAGAGAGAGAGAGAGAGAGAGAGAGAGAGAGAGACGGCTCATCTCTCTGATCAACTTCACTTCGAAATTGATTCCTACACGTGGCCTTGGAATGTTTGAAATTTCCTTCTTGAAACCTTGACAGTGCGTGGGGGGCTGGGGGCTGGGGGGTGATGGCGGGGGGTGGGGTGAATCATGGGAGGGTGGGAATCAATTCAAATTAATTTCAAAGACGAGGTGTTTCTGTCTATTACTTTAAGCAACTGCCATTTTGAATAGATTAATTGCCTGAGAGCCCGGCTGGCAAAGGGAGAAGCAAAAAAAAAAAAAAAAAAAAACATGATTGCTTTCTTAATCCCAAGAGAGAGAGAGGATGGAAATAATTCAGTGTCTCAGGTTAGAAGGGAGTCGCAGGAGCCGCGTAATGAAATGAAAACCTAGATCCGCCGCCTCCTGATAGGGCTCGGCCCCCTGGAACACACAGAGCCGGCTCATAAATGAACAATTGCACTTACTGTCCGCGCCTGCGTGTGCTGCACACCCACACACACACACACACACACACACACACACACACACACACACACACACACCCACACAGTGTGGGAGGCGCTGCGGTCGTTCTCCGGTTGAAAGTGAAAACACTTTCAGAGTTGCACGCTTTCACGCCATGTCACACCCACCCCTTGTTTAACCCCTTTCACTACTACCACACTACTACCAAAGGGTTAACCCTTTCACTATACGACGATACAGAAGGTTAACCCTTTCACTGCCACACGAGAAGGGGTTATAACCCTTTCACTACCACCACACTGCAGAAGGTTAACCCTTTCATTACCACACTTCAGACGGTTAACCGTCTGTCGTGTGGTAGTGAAAGGGTTAACCTTATGCAGTGTGGTAGTGAAAGGGTTAAGAGGCTGTTGTTTACAAACCTAACTCTAACCTTACTGGAGAGAGACACAACAATCAATCAATCAAATCCTTTATTTAACCAGATAAGCATCGTTGAGATTAAAATCTAATTTTTCAAGAGCGATCTGGCCAAGCAAGGCAGCGGAAAGTTTCAACCTAAAAAAGAACATCACAATAAAATACAGATGAACCATTTACAGCAAGCTCCAATTTCAGGCAAGTTATCAAACAGGCAAATGATCAAACACAGTTGCTACTGTCCGAGGGAACTGAGTTCGTAGGATTTTAAAATGGCTTTGAATTCTCCGAGGGTGACCAGTCCTGGTAATTTTAGGTCCTCCTGTATCTTGTTCCAGGATGAAGGAGCAGCATATTTAAAAGCCCTTTTTCCCAATTCAGTTCTCATATGGGGAACTTCCAGTGTTAGAGCAGCTTGAGAACAAAGGGCATACTTATATTGCTTCGTGCACAGAAGCACACTTAGGTACGAGGGAACCAGTTTAAGCAGAGCTTTGTGCACCAGAGAGAGCCATCGAGAAAATCGCCGTATTTGTAGAGTACAGGAAAAGAAGGCTTCGAGAAAGTCTCCCTGTTTTCCCCCCCACCGCATCTTCTGAAGGCAACGGCAGCATGCCACGCCACAGGGAAATGATGTTTAGTGTTCAAGGCTGTGGCTGTGGTCGGTTTTGTTGTTGGTTTAAATGACACATGTCGTGTGGCTTCGGATATGACTCACGAACGAACCCCCATGCCGTGCTCCATGAACAACCTCTCCCCACCCCGCCGACCTCAATCACCACATTTGAAGTCCAATGAATGTATTTCATTAAAGACGCAGATGTGCAGTATTTCATTAAAAGGACATGTAATAGAGTTGCACACAGCTCAAATTTCACAGGAAATTCACTGTATTATTGTACAGATTTATTTATTGACAGTAAATTACCTTTTATCCGAATATTTTAACCATTAAATAAAGGTTGTAATCTGTAAATGTATTTGATTTGACTGTAATTTTGACAGTAAGTATTTGGAAACCATTGATGCCAGACATTTACAGTTTTTTTTGTGCCGCTTTTTTTTCTTACAGTGTACACACTATATTATCCATTATGTAACGTTCAGTGTGGATACATTGGTCAAAGGCGGGAGATAATTGGAAGAGAAACCCAACATCAGAGAGCGAGAGATGGAGACGAGACGGTGACAGTGAACCGTGTGAAACAGGCATGATGACACAGACACCACCAACACACACATACAACACTACTTATTGTACTTTGCTTCCCTTGAAGTGGTGGGCGAAAGAGACCCCTGAGGTCATTTCATCCATCAATATCCGTCGAGTTACACCTCCAACAAAAGGATTAGCTCTGCCAGGAAACGAGAGGGAATGGAATCTCCGTGTTTTTCGGAGGGGGGGACGGGGGGGGGGGGGGGACGACGACGACGACGACATATACCTTACAGGTCGAGTACAAATTTTCTTTGGTGTGTGATAATGTTTTTTCAGCGCAGAAACCCTGCGAGCCATTTTCCCTTCCTAGTCGCTAAGATGACATCATTCATTGTTCTACAGGATGTCACCAGTGTCGGATGAACGCTGTGTGGTGATGTTCACAACATGATCAATATTATTCCAGAGTCTCCCACGGAAAACAAATCTGCGTGTGTGTGCGCAAGGTAAGAACCGCAGGTAATACGACACACCCATTGCCTGCTGTGCATGTTGAGCGTGACAGGTGTACGTACATACAACCGCCACCGCACTCCTCGCCCTCCTTTTGTCATCCGCCGGGCTCGTCTGACTGACACAACGTTGTTTCCCAGACCACAACAATGCCAGCGGCGTCCTTAATACGCACACTCTCAAAGGTGCCTTATGGTACCCATAAAACACCATCGGGCCCTAGGCCCTGCAGTCATTCAATTAAGAATTTACTGGGCTATTGATTTCAACACAGGCGAAGCCTCTTGCATCCTGGGGCAACAATGGAGACCTTTTTGGCAGCTTTTCTTTTGTTTCTTTAGCGGAAGGGTGTAGCTCACTTGCTCTCCAGTCTGAAGAGGAGTCATGAAAACACACACACACACACACACACACACACACACGCGTCACACACACACACACACACACACACACACACACACACACACACACACACACACACACACACACGTCACACACACACACACACACACACACACACACACACACACACACACACACACACACACACACACACACACACACACACACACACACACACACACACACACACACACACACACACATATTCACATGTTAAGCACACACACACACACACACACACGCACACACACACACGCACACACACACGTCACACACACACACACACACACACACACACACACACACACACACACACACACACACACACACACTGGGGATGGGCACGAGTAATCAAGTACTTGCATGAATTACTCGAGTAGTGCTCAAGTAATTGTTTAGGGAAATCTATTTTTAGAATGCATCTTAAAGCGCAGGGCAGCAGCAATAAGGAGATATTGTGTACAGTACACGCTAGCGATTTGATTATGTCCCCCTCTGTGTACATAACAATGCACAGCCATTGTACCCGATGCTGCCTTAATGCATATTGTCAGTCAAAACAGTCTTTGACACCATTTGTAATAATTACATTTCCTCCACTCTGCAGCAGTTCTCTCCACTCGTGGAACAAAGTGGGTAAAATGTTGTTTTGGAAAAGCTGTTTTTATCTTTTAGATAATGCTAAGCCAGCTGTATTGCCAAATGCAACAAACCTTTCGCTCCCACAGCTTCCAGCAGTATTGTCTTCCTGCCACAATCCACGCCTTGCAGAATTTTAGAGCGAGATTTCAGTTTCAGTTGGAACAATCTTTTGTATTAAAATCGAGTACCCTCAAAAACCACTGGAATTCAGTCGGAATGGGCGAGTACTTGAGTAATTGATCACTCATGTCTCATGGCCATCCCTAACACACACACACACACACACACACACACACACTTTCTTATATCTTTTTTCAGTATACTTTTTGAATTCTCCCTGCCAACCCCCTCACCCCCCCCCCTTCTCTCTCCTCTCTCTCCACCAACTTGATGCATATGTATCTCAGCCCCTACAATGCTGTTTAAAGAGGCCATATTATGCTCCTTTTCAACAAGTTAATATAGGTCTCTGAGTTCCTCAAAAACATGTTTTTGTTCTGAAAATACCACTCAAATGATGCGTTTTATAGTATGCCTCTATAGACCTGGGGAGAACTACCCGATTCCAGAATAATTCTTTATCATTAGGAGTTTCTCATGGTGGCGGGTTTATATGGTTCCACTTATTCAATTGGTCTGCGGTATTGAGCATAGTTAAATGAGATCTGCATGTTTACATACAGTATGAGAAAAACAAGACGAAAGTCAAGGCTATGTACCTAATTGCAATTGAATCTTTCCTCGTTTCCATGGTAACTACTACAGTATCCATAAACCTCGCCATTTGAAGACCAGTCTTGAGCAAACACACTATGGAGCTGAGAGGACGGCGAAACCCAAATAGTCAAAACAACATACAGAATACACTATTGGATTTATATAATCGTGATTACCTGACTCGTTTGTTATGATGCCATAGTTTTCATGTTTTTTGTGTTTTCTTCATGGCTTCAATGAAAACAAGAAGTGTGATAAATGCTGCAATAACCAACGAGAATGACTAGGGAGGGATACAAACGTCGGACTGGTTGTTCTATTGTGATTGGTCCACTGTACAATATTGGCGAGGCTTGTTATGGGTATTGTAGTAGTTACCATGGAAACGAATAAAGATTACAATATAAAACACATTTTCTCAAAGATTAAGTTAAAACATTTACCTTTATTGGCTGGAACAGTATAATAAATAAATAATCGATACCTCCGTCAAAGATTATGAAGCTACACAACACGGTTTGGCTGTAATACCTGTAGATTTGATCTTCAAAGGCTGGCTAGGGGGGAAATCACTCCCCAGGTCTATAACCCTCTGTTTCAGGCCATGTCCATATGGAGACGAGTTTGGGTGTATCCGCAAAAGTATTTTATCATATGCAAGTTTTGTCCACACGGAACCGCGTTCTGGGAGCCTGAATATGCTACAGTATTTTCTGAAAACGGGTCCCAGAGTGAACAAATCTGAAGACGCCACACTTGCGTTTCCGTCTTTACAAGCCAGTATGCATCTTTCCTGAACCAATGACGCAATAGCCCACCTCTCCCTTACCGCATGCACAAACCCAGCCAGCAAAAAATAAACTAACTAACTAACAAGTTAGTCGCTTGTTCACCAACAATCTCAACATTTGTATTCTAGACATCTTCAACAAGTCAAAGGAAGACAAATATTAGCTAGCTTAACTAGCGTTAGCTCAAAAGCACAGAACCGGACGACACAAGTTGTTCCGCTAGTGATAACAACAATAATACTTCCGGTCAGGGGTTTCAAAATAAAAGAGCGAAGTCTAAAACACTGAAGTTATTGAAAGACGTTTATTTTGTACATTAAAACAACAAACTAAGCATTTAGCATTGTTTGTTTGTATCTTCCGCCATTCTTCTTCATGTGTTTGTTCATCGCACAGGTTTTGCGAATGCTCCATTCTTCTTCTTTTTAGTGTAGTTTGTGGCAGCGTTACAGCATTTTCAGTGGTTTCGTTTGGACTTTGTGTTTATGGAAAACTATTTTGAAATGAAAAAGTTGCTAAAAGCCACAAGCCCACAGACCAAGGACTGATGAGACGACGGTTTTGGCTGACCAGAGGAACTAATATGTCAGGATCTGCATTATGTATAATATCTATGAATCAATCCATTTATCTATTGTAAGAATGTATAGACAAATATCTACAAATGTGTGTACCATTAAAATGTGTTATTATTATATGGTATTATAATTATGGTATTAAAACAAGCAAAGGCCTATGTGTCACCATGACCCCAGCTGTCCTTCTGAACCACCAGGAGACAGACGTAATTCTAGATCCTTGCTATTTCAACTGTTTACCTTGTATAGTCATTTGTTAAGCCCTGAACCACGCTGCTAATTTGGAAGAGAGCCACCTCATTCGCTCAGAACACCAACCAGGAAAAGTATAAATGTCAATGTGATGGAAGAAGCGGGACACACTTCTGCTGTGCCACCAAAAGCTAAGAACCGTGTCCACTCTCAGCTGTTTGTGTAAATACTCTGTAATATTGAATATTCACTCTGTAATAAATATTTGATTGCTAACACCCTCTCCTCATCTTTCAAGGTCAATTAAAAGAACGCTTTAACATTACATAGTGACGTAGAGTCGTAACAGAAGAAAATGCTGGACTACCAACTGCAACAAAAGAATAGGCTGGACTACCAACTACTACTACAACAAAAGAAAAGGCTGGACTACAAATGACTACTACAATGAAATAAAAGGGTGGATTATAGGGATGCCCCGATCACGTTTTTTGCCACCGATATCAGGAGCTATCAGTAGCTAGCCGGCTAGATACCGTTAGACAATGCCTCATGTACTAAAAGTGAATAGTTGACTGGGTCAGTCTGTTTAAACAGTAACGATAGCTAGGTAGCGTTAGCTCACGGTCCCATGCACTATAGACTAGAGCAGAGGAGCCTCCTCTGTGTTTACACGGGTGCGGGAGGGGCAGGAGGAGGAGGAGGAGCGGCAGTTTGCAGCTCTGTGTGTCTGAGAGCGAGTGAGATCTCCGCTAAGAATTGGATCATGTTTTTCGATCGGTTTTCATGATCGGCGAAAATAAAGCATTATCGGAATTCACCGATCTCATATTTATACTGAATATCGGCCGATACCGATCGCTGGCCGATCGATCGGGGCATCCCTGGAAGAAAATGCTGGACTACCAACTACAACAAAAGAAAAGGCTGGACTACAAACTACCACTACTACTACAACGAAATAAAAGGCTGGACTACAAACTACAACTACAATGGAATAAAAGGCTGGACTACAAACTACTACAACGAAAGAAAAGGCTGGGTTACAAATGAAGCGTTTCAGGCAGTTCAAGAGGAGTGTTTTCTGAATAACTCCCTTTGGTGTGGACCTTTGGCTTTATAACTCTGTAGACGTTACACCTCCAACTACATAACGCACTAAAGGAAGGGAAAACACCAAAAAGCATGTCCCTTTTAAATATTCAGTCAATCCCCGCTTTAGATCCTCTCTTTGTATTCTGTTTGATATCTGATCTAATGAATTAACCATAGTGGTATTTTAAGGATAGATGGGATGCACCTAAGACACCTAAATACTAGTGCTGTCAGGCGATTAAAAAAAATCTAATTAATTACAGGATTTGTAATTAATTAACCTAATTAATCGCATTTTAATCACATAACCATTTTAGGCTGGATATTCTATATTCTATAATCATATTTCAAATTGCATGTGTCCGGATGGCAGAATTCAGTACTGTATCTACAAAACCTTCTGTTTAATCATCTTCCATTTATTCATTTGCTTAGATTTTTCAGGTCTGGTAAATTTTTGCATGGTGTTATTCACAGTCAAAGATAATTCTTTTTTATTGATATTCTCATTTGGTTCATTACAATTTACTCAAGCCTAGTAACAGACACAGTATTTCTGACACTGGGAATACATTCCCTGAGATCCATAGATGTCCCTAGAATCAGATACCAAGAACATGCAAATGGACCATATTAAAAAAAACATCTGTAAATGTGTATTCTACGTTCTTATGGAATGAATGAGATAAAAATATATTTAAATAAAATTTTATTTTATTATTATTATTATTAATTCATTTTGAGTAAATTTTCATAACGTGATAATTTGCTGTGTAATTAATTAATCTAATTAACGCGATAAACTGACAGCCCTACTAAATACATTAACATTTCAGCTGCATGGGGAGCATCTCTTGATCCAGAGTCGTCAACAAACACTGCCATAACCAGATTGCCCAGATTCTATTGGCTTCATGTCAAAGGCATACACTTGATGCACTCATCAGTTCATCTGGGATATAGCATATAGCCTCATGTCGCTTTAGAAATAAACAAGAACTTTACGAATACAATTGTTTACACAACCTTGCGGATGTAGAGTGCATGATGTAGTGCTGTGGCTGGGAGCAGGAGTGAGAGAGGAAGAGAGGGAAGAAAGATATATAGCAAGTAAAATGGAGTAAGTGCAGAGAGAGAGAGTGAGAGAGAGTGAGAGAGAGAGAGAGAGAGAGAGAGAGAGAGAGAGAGAGAGAGAGAGAGAGAGAGAGAGAGAGAGAGAGAGTGAGTAGTGGTGGTAGCCAGGGGAGAGTACATGTAGATGCTTAATGTAGTTTAACGTAAGTTCAACCAGGAATAGCTATTTGCACTACTCAGTGGTTCATTCATTCTTTGCATTCTTCCTGTTTATCCTATCAAAGTCAGCCCCAGTTTCCCTCATCTCAGCAAACAAATCAGAATCACTCAGTGATGTTCCCCTTAGTCTAAAGGAACTAATCACACTGCCGCTCATCATATAATCAGTTTGCTTTTCAATCTTCATCAGTCAGGCTCCAGGAGGAACTCTTCAGTGCCTTCATACCATCAGTGTCTAGTCTCAGAGAGAGGCTCTTCAGTGTCTTCTCATCAGTGTCTAGTCTCAGAGAGAGGCTCTTCAGTGTCTTCTCATCAGTGTCTAGTCTCAGAGAGAGGCTCTTCAGTGTCTTCTCATCAGTGTCTAGTTTCAGAGAGAGGCTCTTCAGTGTCTTCTCATCAGTGTCTAGTTTCAGAGAGAGGCTCTTCAGTGTCTTCTCATCAGTGTCTAGTCTCAGAGAGAGGAGGAACTCTTCAGTGTCTTCTCATCAGTGTCTAGTTTCAGAGAGAGGCTCTTCAGCGTCTTCTCATCAGTGTCTAGTCTCAGAGAGAGGAGGAACTCTTCAGTGTCTTCTCATCAGTGTCTAGTCTCAGAGAGAGGCTCTTCAGTGTCTTCTCATCAGTGTCTAGTCTCAGAGAGAGGCTCACCACCACCACCACCACCACCACCAGTGTCTAGACTCCACTAGGGGGTATCCTATCCTATTGCATTCATTAACAATGGAGTCATTGGTTTTATGGAGTTAATTACCCATGGGGTAATTCACGATGGAGTCTAGTAGTTGCCAAAGACATTTTGTACACAAAATTTAAAATACATAGTCATTCTAGTATTCCATCTACTTTCTTCGTATTCTGGTTGAAATGAATTCGGTCGCAGTGCCTCACAATGAAATCTTTATCCGTGGGGGATGAGGCAAGGGACTTGGCAGAGCTGGCCTATCTCGGAGAGGGTGAAAAATAGAAATCCCACTGTCCCCCGTTGGCTCTCCCTCATGTCAGCTGCCTTGGTTACCGAGTTGGCTGCCAGCGAGCCCTACTAGCCCCCCAACACCCACCCTCTCCGACCATGTCTCTCTCCATTCAACTCTCCTTCATACTCAATTCTCTCTCTCTCTCTCTCTCTCTCTCTCTCTCTCTCTCTCTCTCTCTCTCTCTCTCTCTCTCTCTCTCTCTCTCTCTCTCTCTCTCTCTCTCTCTCTCTCTCTCTCTCTCTCTCCCTCTCTCATTGTCCTACTCTTGGCTCAAACATTCTGTGTTCTGCTCCAGCTAGACGTTATCTCATTAACACACACAGCATCCTCTCTCTCTCTCCTCCTCTCTCTCTCTTACTCTCGTTCTGTCCATCTTCACCTCCCCCTGGTGTCTCACTCTATCACCCGGCATGTGTCAGAGTCAAAGGCAATAACAACAGAACCAAAAACAACGAGCATGCTCCATATTTTGAAGATGGCAAATATGGCACAATAAAAGAAGCACTTAAGCACACACCCTCACGAGCACACAAGAGCATACATACATACAAGCACACACACACGTACACACACACCCTTCCTCGCACACACACACACCCTTCCTCACACACACGTACACACACATCTAACCATCTTGAGACATGCAGGATCGCCAGTGATCGCCGACTGCCTTTCAGAGGCTGTTTCAAAGGGAGTTTTAAAGCCAGAGTAAAGACAGGGGCATCATGTGAAACTAGACAACAACATCCATTGGTAGCACCTCTCATGCTAGCGTGTCGATAAGGGGGCGAAATAATACTCAGAAGTTAGGATAAATGTTGGCGAGGGAAAAACTGCCATTGCCATTTTCAAAGGGGTCCTTTGACATCTCACCTCCATACTGTATATCTGAATTAAAATGGTTTCTATGGGTACCCACGAGTCTCACCTTTACATACATGCACACTGTATACTAATCCCATGCAGTGTTGGGCAAAAACCATGCAGTCCTTTGCATGCAGTACCAATGTGTTATTTTCCCCTCATCTAGAAATGGTGTATTCATGAATATTGGGGTCCCTAAACAATCTTGGAATTGCATAAATTGGATATGGCTGGAAATATGAGTCTCTTGTGGATCCAATAAGCCCAATTGTATTCATGTGTGATGATGTCAGTAGCCATAGTATCCATTTCATTGCAGTGAGATCATTTAAAAACTTGACCTCACTGTATAAAATGAGCTATTGTGACATCTGGGATAATCATAGGCACAGCCTCATGAACTTTTACAACCATAAACTAAAGACCTCTATAGGTCATTCAGAGAATGTATGGCTTTCCTAGGTTTATTGACCATAAGGGGAGTTTCTGCGCAATTTCCAGAACAGAAGTGCTTGCCATCCAATCATAGATTATTATTATTATTTTTTTTTTACCAAATCACATGCATGAATTTTCTCTGGTGTTCCTCAAGGGCTTGGTGTCATAATGTGGTATTTTGAACATGT